>NC_069500.1:505856376-506156376 GCF_027579735.1 Bombina bombina
GATAGCAGACAAAGCCGTCCATCGCATCAGCAATATAATTTTTCATATCAACAGGGATATCATGTACATTAGATGTTGAAGGAACAACAGAAACTGTACTAGTACTGATGGAAAAGTTTTCTGTGTGCAAAAGCTTATCATGACAACTGTTACATACTACAGCTGGAGATATAATCTCATCTAAATTACAACAGATACACTTAGCTTTGATAGAACTGTGATCAGGCAGCAGGGTTCCAACAGTTGCTTTAGAGACAGGATCAGATTGAGACATCTTGCAAAATGTAAAAGAAAAAAACAACATTAAAGCAAAATTTACAATTTCCTTATATGGCAGTTTCAGAATGGGAAAAACGCAAACAGCATAGCCCTCTGAGAATATAGAAGGCAAGAGGCATATAGGAAGTGGGGTGAAAAATAAACTAATTTTTTAAATGGCGCCAAGTATGACGCACAACGCAAAAGGAAGTTGAAATTTTTTGGCTCCAACATCATCCGGAAATGACGCAACTTGCGTCATCACAGACGCAACCTTGTGCAATGAACCCTGGCGTCAACTAAGACGCCGGAAATTAAGAACTTGAGTCAAAGACGTACCATCGCGCCAAAAAAATTCACGCGCCAAAAATTATGCAATAAATAACAGCATTTTGCGCCCTCGCGAGCCTAATTTTCCCAGTGAAATTAAAAGAAAAAACAGACTATACCCCAGGTAAGAAAAATAACCTCCTAAACATGCTTCTCAAACTGAAGCCGACAGTCTGCAAAAGGAAATATACTTAGACCTGACTTATACATATATTTAAAACTTTATTTTAATACATAAAAGCGCCAAACCATAGCTGAGAGTGTCTTAAATACGAAAAACATACTTACCTTAAGACACCCATCCACATATAGCAGATAGCCAAACTAGTACTGAAAAAGCATCAGCAGAGGTAATGGTATATAAGAGTATATCATCGATCTGAAAAGGGAGGTAGGAGATGATTCCCTATGACCGATAACAGAGAACCTTTGAAAAGATTTCCCGCAAGGAAATACCATCAAATCAATAGGCAATACTCCCTTCACATCCCTCTGACAAACACTGTATTGTACTCAGAGGAATTGGGCTTCAAAATGCTTAGAAGCGCTTATCATAGAAGAAATCAGAGAAATCAAGCACAAACTTACTTCACCACCTCCATCGGAGGCAAAGTTTGTAAAACTGAATTGTGGGTGTGGTGAGTGGTGTATTAATAGGCATTTTGAGGTTTGGGAAACTTTGCGCCTCCTGGTAGGATTGTATATCCCATACGTCACTAGCTCATGGACTCTTGCCAATTACATGAAAGAAATATTACATTTTGTGGTAACTCTTAAAGCAACAATTGGCACTTAAAAGGGACATAATACTCATATGCTAAATCACTTGAAACTGATGCAGTATAACTGTAAAAAGCTGACAGGAAAATATCCCCTGAGCATCTCTATGTAAAAAAGGAAGATATTTTACCTCACAATTTCCTCAGCTCAGCAAAGTAAGTGCTATGTAAAAAGTTAGACTTCAGCTGCAGGTAATTTATTTTTTAAATGAAGAAATGAACTGCGGCCAATCAGCATCAACACTGCTGAGGTCATGAACTCTGTTAAAGTGATCTCATGAGATTTAAAAGTTTACTTCCTTAAACTGAATAGGGAAATTACAGGAGTGTGCACGAGGCTCACTCCCTTGCCTGTCCCGGGACAGACATACTGATTTGCTGCTTAAAGTCCTTTGCATGGGGTTTGAATACTTACAGCTATGCTGCAGCACTTTCAAGTGTTTCAACATTTGGGTATCATGGCCCTTTAATAATTAAATTGATTTGCCCTTGATATCTGCTGAAGCCAATTTTGGAGAAGACATACAGCAATCCAAGATTTGTAGAGCTAAAATGAATGCCTCTATTTATCATTCAAAAATGTGCCTAATATTGGGCAAGATTATTTTTCTGACCTGAAGGACAATGTATTTTACAAAATGTAAAAAGTGTGCTTGCAGTACACTTAAAAAAAAGGTATATAAAAAAAACCAAAATGTTTTCTTTCATTATTCAGACAGAGCATGCAATTTAAAGCAACTTTCTAATTTACTCCTATTTTAAATGTTTCTTCGTTCTCTTGGTATCTTGATTTGAAAAGCAAGAATGTAAGCTTAGGAGCCGGCCCATTTTTGGTTCAGCACCTGAGTAGTGCTTGCTGATTGGTGGCTAAATATAAATGTATATATACATATACATTTCAATTTGTCATGGCATGAGAATGAGGCTCCCATTGGAGCCTATGGAAGTGCGCTCTCGCATTGGCCCTAACTGGTGGTAATACCAGGGCACATTTGCTTGCGCTGGTATTACTAAGTGGAGTGTAAAATATAAATATCGCGTTCGCTTAAGTGATATTTTGCTCTTCACTCATAATCTGGCCATAAATCAATTGTTTACATATAGCTCCTTTACCTTTATTTCAGTAATTGAAATAGCTGAAATAGCTGAATTTGCCTGTGGTATCCCTACCTATACTGAAAGTTTCTTAACTTAAATATAGGATAGAAAAGGTTGTGTAAATATAGTTAGCAGAAGAAATTACACTCCCAGTGGGAGATAGGAGAGATAAGTAATACAATTTTTACATTTCCAATTGTTCTCTCTAAGGAGCCAAATATATAAAGTCTAGACATTTTCCTACCCTGACACTCGCAGTCCGTGCGAATGGCGAGATGTATCCAATAGAAATAATGAGAGAAAACGTAAAAGTTTTCAATGGAGTACAAAGTACAGAGGGAGACCCTGGCCTACGTTTAAAATTTAATATTACACCTAATATTAAAACAAATCAAATTAGGCAGTTTTCAGGGCACTTTACCTTAAATTCATTATTATTTCTGTATGAGTATTTTGCTAAAAGTTTGCCACCTTTTCAGTTGCGAGAATAAAAGTGTGAGATCTGAAGGCCAAAAATGTTTACAGATTTACGCTGGAATTTGAGAAACAATTTAATTCACGCTCATTTTGTAATTTTAAAAAAACAATATACACTTATTTTCATATAATTTCATGTAATAGACACTACTATAAAGAAGAATATGCACAGATACTGATCTAACAATCCAGTATAAAACCTTTTAAAACTGTTTTTGGAAACATTTTACAGCATACTGCCCATTTAAGTTGCCCCATGCATGTTGCCTATTGTCATAATGATAAAAAAAAGTTACCCAAACATTAAAAGTTTTAAAGGGAATACTGAACACCATTTTTTTTTCTTTCATGATTCAGATACAACATGCCATTTTAAGCAACTTTCTAATTTACTTACTTTTTTTTTCTTTGTTCTCTTGGTATCTTTATTTGAAAAGCAGGAATGTAAGATTATGAGCTGGCCCATCTTTGGTTTAGCACCTGGGTACAGCTTGCTGATTGGTGGCTAAATGTATCCACCAATCAGCAAACGCTACCCAGGGTGCTTTACTAAAAAATGGCCTGGGTCGTAAATTTACATTCCTGTTTTTCAAATAAAGATTCCAAGAGAACGAAGAAAAATTGAGAATAGGCGTAAATTAGAAAGTTGCTTAAAATTGCATGCTCTATGTGGATCATGAAAGAAAAAAAAATGGGTTCAGTATCCCTTTAACTTTTACAAACATTTCTACAAAAGCAAATATGCTGTAAAAATTACACTTTTCTCCTAAGCATTTAAAAGAAAAACACATCCTTTTAGAATCTAATTCAATATCAGCTTATATATTGCCGAACATCCAGTGCAAGTATATGAAGGTGCTGGAGTTAATAAATTATACCTCCCTGCATACATGCTTCAATAATGCATTTTAGAGTAATTCTGCTGAGTTGGGAAATAATCTGGGACTAAAAAGTATTAATGCCAGGGAATGTGACTGAACAAGTAAACAAATCCAGCTTCGTTTTAAAGTAACTCCCATCAGCTGTTTGTCCTGTGACAGTGCTAAGGCTTTGCAGAGTGAGCATAGGGCCTCTTTTGTACAATGTCTAGAGATACAGATAAACATCCTGGTAAGATGATGTAATAGACCTAATACCCTGATTTTACATATCCTCAATTTGAAATAGCAACATCACACGTAAGATACCGTACCTGTGTGTTTTGTAAGTTCTCTTTGCAGAACTCTGTAGTGAGTAATGCAACACATAATAGGCGATTTTTAGGCGCTGTGTACATCAGCACTCAGGGGTAGATTTATTATCTCAGAGTGTCGAGATCAATCATCCCGAGTCCCGACACTCACTCGTTCAAGGTGATTGACATTCCCTGCTCTAGCGCAATTAATTGCACCAAAGCAGGAATTGCACAAGAATCCTCTTGTGCAATGTTAAATTTCACTATGCAACTATTTGCTAACCTTTCAGTCTGCGGAAATAGTAAATCTAGAGTTTGCATGGTCTACCACTTTTAAAGTCACAGTCCATTTAGTACAAGCCATTGTACTGCCAAAGTTTGTATATGGATATTAAATGCACCTGTTTTTATATATATATATATATATATATATATATATATATATATATATATATATATATATATATATATATATATATATATATATATATATATATATATATACATATATATATATACACACACACACACACACACACACGTAGTATTGCAGTCTCTCATGGAAAAATTATCTTTTCAGAAGCTGACAGCAATTACATCATTAACTTTTATCAATATCTGACGGCACTTCCTCTGCTGACAACAGCAGTAAATGATATTACTTAGATAGCAATGCTTCAGAAGAAATTAATGAATGATACACAAAGTATGATTTTAAAGAGACAGTAAGTGTGACATTACACATTATATGAAGAGTTCATGATTTTATCAAATTAATCTTATAGCTGCAAAATTAAAAGAAAAAAAAGAAAAAAAGGACGTTTAGAAGCACTCCTAAGCTGCTCCTTTAAAGCATACAATTGTTTTTTCCTTACAGAGCCAATGATAAGACTGCTGCCCACCCCCTTTGCTTTACTATTCTGTATATTCCTGTTTCACACTGATGGGTTGTAGGGGTTACTGCACATGCACATCATGTAAGGTCGGGGGAAACACCAGAACATAGTAGGAAGGTAATGATGCTGTACCACCTGCTGAAGATTTTTATAGGAGGAGAGGGAAGTGCCAGAGAAGCATACTAGGAGCCCTTTCCTTTTATTCTTGCAGCTATAAAATTAAAGTGACAGTAAAACACCTTTTTTACTGCAGTTAGTTTTTGATAGCCAATCTCCACGTACCATTTGCCTTATTTGGGAGGAACCAATCTGGGTTTTAGTCAGCAGATAACAAGGTAAGCAACTGTCATAAAGTTAGTATAAAGTACATGGTGTTGCAGTTGGTATCTGATAAAGCCAATTAAGGACATATATATGTAGCAAGGTTAGCCTTGAGAAATCAGTAGGGTACATTTTAAGTTCTGAGAATTAGAAATTGCTCATTTTTCAAAGCTAAATAATATGAAAATGGGTAAAATAAAAATATATTGCAAAGTTGCTTAAAGGGACATAATACTCATATGCTAAATCACTTGAAACTGATGCAGTATAACTGTAAAAAGCTGACAGGAAAATATCACCTGAGCTTCTCTATGTAAAAAAGGAAGATATTTTACCTCACTATTTCCTCAGCTCAGCAGAGTAAGTTCTGTGTAAAAAGTTATACTCAGCTGCTCCCAGCTGCAGGTAAAAATTTTTTAAAAAAATGAAGAAATGAACAGCAGCCAATCAGCATCAGCAGTGCTGAGGTAATGAACTCTTACTGTGATCTCATGAGATTTGACTTAACTCTCATGAGATTTCATAGTAAGCTTCCTTTACCTGATTGGTGAAATAATATGAGAGTGCACAATGCTAGTCCCTTCAGATGTCCCAGGACAAACACACTAAAATGCTGCTTAGAAATCCTTTACAATGGGAGGTGGCTACTGAGGAACTTTTGAGATAAAATATCTTTCTTTTTTACATAGAGATGTTCAGGTGATATTTTCTAATCAGCTTTTTACAGCTATGCTGCATCACTTTCAAGTGTTTAAACATTTGGGTATTATGGCCCTTTAACTAAGTATAAGTATACATTTTACATAAAAAAAAAAATCAGGGTGTTTACCATTCCTTTAATTTATAGGTCAATAAAACCTTTAAGGTACACACTGAATATAATGTTTTATTTATTTCATGTTTACTGTCACTTTAAAGGAAGTGATAACAATCTTTAATGTCTGGAATGTCATAACATGGATGTATGTATATTAGTATATCATTTTAGCTCCCCAAATGTATGCAACTTATAATTATTAGCTTACAAGGACAAAAGCCCAAATTTGTCCTACATGCTTAAACCAATACTCATTTGGTCTGTATTTTTATTAGTATTTTTTTTTTAAAAAAAAAACATTTATTTTGGGGGGAGGGTTACAATAACAGTAAATGGCAAAGGAGTAAACTGCTCCATTCTTTTATAGAAAATGTAAAAAGTAGGGGATAGTTACACTGAAAAGTTGAGTGCCAAAATGATATTAAAAACATAAAAGCACACATGACTTTAGGGTTGTTCCCTAAAGAACACTGTCTCTGTCACATGATGGCTAATGTTTATATATTTTAATTTCCCCCAGAAAAATGTTGTATACTAAACAACTGTAGCCCTTCCTGTTGAACATTTGCACCTGTATACATTCTGCAGGAGAAGTTGCCTAGGCAACTATTAGACTGGTTGGTCATGTGATCAAGTGAAACTGAAAGAAGAGTGTAAGACACAGGAGGAAGCAGACATGTCAGAGCAGTGAAGGTGTGTGTGAGGCCTGGCTGTGTGAGAGCTGCAGACTTCATCTTGTAAAGTAACAGCATTCCTCTGCTGATTTAGTGTATGCTGCCAGCTGCAGTCTGTCCCTGTTAGAGAGCTGTGGAGAAGAATGCAGACAAAGTAAATGACTGGCAGACCTTGGAGTTTTCTTTCAGCCTGTGCAGAATCCTGTCAGTGGTAAGAAGTATCCTCTCTCCTTGTCATACTGACAGGGCATTCTGTCCATCACATAAACTTATAAACAGCTCTTCCTGTGGATTGCAGTTTCCTATGAGCTGCAACTGTTTAAATGCATGTGGATTACCTTAAAGGGCCCCAACATTTATGTGCACCAACTGGTACCCATCAGCCATTAGGGTGAAGCCTGAGGGTGGGTTCGCAGGTGGTTTGGGAGGGTGCTGGGCCTGGTTAGAGAGAGTCGGTGTGTTAGTTAGCCACTGTATTTCTTGCCTTATTTTTATTTACCATAATCCTTTAATACATGTTCATACTGTTTTACTGTTATTACTGTGTGTGTTGTAGTTATTTATTATGTTCCTGTCTGGGAAACCCATTCTTGCCCTGGATGCCCAGTCAGGTGGAGGCACTGCCACAGTCATGTACCCCAACTCCCAGGTAGCGGAGACTCAGGATCAGCCTGCAGAGCACATGGAGGTAGCTGGGGTAAAGACCCACAGGGGTAATTGTGGGCCTAGGCCAAACCCCGTTACATTTGGTGGTACTGCTGAGATAAATTGGGGTACACCCAGTAAGGATCCGTTAATTCCCCGGCCCACACTCCCATTTGTAACAGATTGGGCCCAGCAACAGAAGGTACCATTGCATCATGCAGTGATGATATGCCAGGTACCTCCCTATAGTGAGATAAAACATGTCACCAAGTGCGTAGAGATTATACTGGGAATAGAGATGGCTACCATCAGAGACATCCTGCATGATTCATACGGTCAAACTTACATGTTAGTATATTCCCATGCAGATTTGAGAGGCCGTCATAGGCCTACATGTCTATACCTTCTTGAAACAGCTCCTGAAGGATGTCGCTTAGTGTACGCTCTCCCTGATAAGGAGGAAGGGGTTACACTGCAGCAACCCTCCACTATAGGCCAAAGAGACTTTAATGTATCAAGTTATTCCCAGATTCTGTCCCCTTTGTCAGAGAAACCCCCCAGGAGATTACCGGTTACCCCTGTAGAGACTGGGGCCATCCCCAAACGAAATGTCTACTTTTCCAGTGTGCAAGGGACAACTGCCCCTAAGACCCCAGATCTAGTGGTTCCCTCATCTCCAACATCCCCAAAACCAGGCGATTCCCTATTGAGAACCACAAGTTCAGGAGAGAGTAACATATCTGAAATACTGCAAAAACTCTCAGAAGCCATAGTAACAGCTACCCATACCCACAGTTACCGTAAGCTGAAAGTGTTTTCTGGGAATCAACCTGTTCCTGCCGGGGAGGAGCCCTTTAAGGCCTGGAAGGATAATGCTGTACAATTATTGGAAGAATGGTCTTGTACGGATAACATAAAAAAACAACGGATAATGGAGAGTCTTCGTTTCCCAGCTACAAATATGATAAGGCTGTTTAGGGGAGTGAATGAACAAGCTACCGCACAAGATTACCTGAAAGTTTTGCAGGATGCGTATGGAAAATCTGAGGACTCTGATGATCTATTAATCAAGTTCCTAGCCACTAAACAGAAGGAACATGAGAAAGCTTCAGACTATATCAATCGATTACAATTGTCACTGGGAAAACTGTTTCATAATGGAGCAGTCACTGCATCTGAGTTGGATGCTCGACTATCCAAACAAATTCAGAAGGGAGGCCTTAGCAATGATCCAGTCATGATCATGTTAAGAGTTAAGTTGGATGATCAAGTCTTGTCCTATTCCACACTGATCCGAAAAGCAAAAATACTGGAGAACCAAATGTCCCCATCTCCTCCACAAAAAGGAAATTCTTCTAAAGCTGCAGATAAAGAGGATATGGAACTGTTCGTCCTTAAAAAAAAGGTAGCTGAATTAGAATTATTGTCTAAGTCATCGCCAAGAAGAACAGATTATTCTCCTACCAGGAGGCAGCACCGCAGGGAGACCACAGGAAGGTTATTCCCAGAGGAACAGTCCCCCCGAGGGAACTGTTTTAAGTGTGGAAAATCAGGGCATTTCAAGCGGGAGTGTCCCACTAATTCATCAGATACAGAAGTGGATGTGCTAGCTATTGAGCTGGAGGAGGCTCAAGCTACCAGTCCTTTCAGGAAAAGAGGAAAAAGAACCACACCCATATTATCTGTGGGGGCCAAGATCGGGCCCAAATCTCTGATACAGTTACAAATAGAAGATATTCATGCCTCGGCCTTGTTAGATACTGGATCCCAGGTCACCATCATTAATAGAGACTTCTATGACCATCATTTAAAACATATTCCCCTGGAGCCAGCAGGAGAGTTGCAGTTGTGGGGAGTGGGATCTCAGGCCCAGCCTGTAGAGGGATGTATAAGAGTGACAATAACAATCCCACAGTTAAACACAGGAATGATCTGCCCTATGGAATTGGAAGCTCTTGTATGCTCCATGAAGAAAACAATGTGCGCCCCAATAATTTTGGGTACCAACGCAAGAATGGTGCAGGACATGTTCAGGGCCTACCTAACTGAAGTGGGAGATGTATCTCTAACCAGACTGATGGAAGTCAGCCCTGTTCTAGGGAAAGAATGCCATCGACTAGCCCTACAAGCTAGACCAGGATCATGCCACTACTCAGGGAAAGAACCTTTATTTGTAAGGCCTGGAGAGACTAAGACTCTACGAGCCATAGCATCTATGCACCATGAAATATCAGGAGGAACCAGGCAATACCTCATTGAGTCCTTGCCTGAGGAGGATGCAAAAAAAGGGTGGACTCTCATACCAGAGGTGAAAGACTGGCGGAATCACTGGTGTAAAGATTTTCCCATAATGATAAGAAACTTAACACCCACAGAGATCAGAATTGATCGTCACCAGAAGATTGGTGTGATTCACTTGTTGGACCAAGTCTCTTCAGTAATGTCTGTAAAGGCAGAACAGGGAGGTGATCATGAAGGACCTATAGTTTTTGAACTGGAAGATTCTCCTCTACCACCAAAGTGGAGAGATAGCCTCCGATCCAAATTAGCTACTCGAGAGAAAGTTTTCTCCAGGAAAGAAATGGATGTGGGATGTGCAAAGAGTGCCACACATGCTATCAGACTTTCTGACCCAGCTCCTTTCAGAGAAAGATCAAGGAGAATACCCCCTCGAGATGTGGAAGATGTCCGGGATATACTCAAACAGATGGAAGAATCTGGCATTATTAAAGAGTCCAGAAGTCCATATGCCTCACCCATAGTGGTAGTTAGGAAAAAGAATGGCACAGTCCGGCTTTGCATAGACTATCGGACTTTAAACAAAAGGACTGTGCCAGATCAATATACTCTGCCACGGATAGAAGATCTGCTAGATGCCCTTTCTGGAAGCCAGTGGTTCAGCGTCCTGGACTTGAGGTCTGGGTATTATCAGGTACCCATGAAGAAGGAGGATCAGGAAAAGACAGCTTTCATCTGTCCCTTGGGATTCTACGAGTTTACCAGGATGCCCCAAGGGGTCACTGGAGCTCCCGCCACCTTTCAAAGGCTGATGGAGAAGACTGTGGGGGATATGAATCCCAAAGAGTGCCTAGTCTATCTTGATGACCTCATAGTGTTTGGAAGGACACCAGAAGAGCACGAACAGCGATTGCTGAAGGTGTTGGATCGACTCCAAGCAGAGGGTCTGAAATTATCAATAGACAAATGTCGATTTGCCCAGAACTCTGTTACATATGTAGGTCACATTGTTTCCGCACAAGGTGTGACAACTGACCCGACCAAAATTGAAGCGGTGATGAACTGGCCCAGGCCAGATAACATCAGTGAGCTGCGCTCATTTCTTGGATTCTGCGGTTACTACCGGAGGTTTGTGAAAGACTATTCAAAGATTGCTCGAGAGCTACACAACCTGTTAAAGACTACCTCAGCTATAGAGGGTGTTAAGGCGCCAAGTCCTAAAGACTCCTTCGGAAAGAAATGGACCTCAGGATGCGAAGAAGCCTTCTTAATCTTGAAGAAAAGACTCACAGAAGCTCCTGTATTGGCATATTCAGATCCCGAGAAACCATATGTGCTCCATGTTGATGCCAGTATGGAAGGCCTAGGGGCCGTATTGCATCAGAGCTACCCAGAAGGGTTAAGACCAGTGGCCTACATAAGTAGAAGTCTAACTGGTGCAGAGAAAAACTATCCGGTCCATAAGCTAGAATTCTTGGCGCTCAAGTGGGCAATTGTGGACAAGTTACATGACTATTTATATGGAGCAACATTCGAGGTAAGGACGGATAACAATCCGCTTACTTATATTCAAACAACAGCAAAGCTGGATGCCACAGGGCATAGGTGGCTGGCAGCATTGTCAAACTATAGTTTCAGCCTTAAATACAAGCCAGGCCCTAAGAATGTCAGTGCGGATGCTCTGTCCCGCAGACCTGGACTTCCTCCTCATGAAGAAAAGGAGGAATGGGAAGAAATCCCTGTGCCTGGGGTAGGAGCCCTGTGCCAAACATATGTAGTGGCTGAGAGGCAGGATGAGTTCTCTGAACTCAGAGGAATAGACTCCATATGTCACTCCCCAGAAGCCGTACCAGAGGTATTCTGTGCTCCAGCAATGCTCCAACAGTGGTCTCACAAAACCAATGAAGACAAGAAGAAAGCCCAGTCACAGGACTGGTATATAGGTACAGTCCTCAAGGCAATGAGAGCCAAGAACCCTAAATTACTGAGCTCCCTTCCCATTGGACAAAGAGATTTGTACCGGAGAGAATGGAGTAAACTACATCTAGAAGATGGAATCCTTTATAGAATTATAAAATACCATGACCACCCTGGTCGAAAGCAGCTAGTGTTACCTCATAGATATCGGGGAATGGTCCTGAGAGCTCTCCATGATCAACATGGGCATCTTGGGGTAGACAAGACCTATGGCCTGGTACAAGACCGGTTCTATTGGCCTCGCATGAGAGAACATGTTGAACATTATGTGAAGACCTGCAGAAGATGTATTCAGAGAAAGACTCTGCCTGTGAGAGCTGCCCCTATGGGCCACCTGAGAAGTACAGGACCCCTGGATCTTGTGTGCATGGACTATCTATGTATTGAGAATGATACTACCGGAATTGGGAATGTTCTGGTAGTAACAGACCATTTCACCAGATACGCTCAGGCTTTTCCCACTAAAGACCAGAAGGCTGTGACCGTAGCCAAGGTCCTCTGGCAGAAATATTTTATGCACTACGGTCTGCCCAATCGAATACATTCTGATCAAGGTAGAGACTTTGAGAGTAAGCTGATCAAAGAACTGCTGGATATGTTGCAGGTTCACAAGTCCAGAACAACACCCTACCACCCTGAGGGTGATGCCCAGCCTGAGCGTTTTAATAGGACACTCCTAGACATGCTCGGGACTCTGAAACAAGTGGAGAAGCGGTCCTGGAGTAAGCATGTAGAAGCCATGGTCCACGCATATAATTGCACAAGGCATGAGTCTACAGGATTCTCACCCTATTTCCTAATGTTTGGAAGGGAAGCCAGACTACCGATAGATGTCCGGTTGGGGGTGTCCCCAGATGGGACAAAGTCAGACTCTCACTTCCAGTATGTGAGGACCCTCAGACAAAACCTTCACAGTGCCTACGAGTTGGCCACTCAAGCTGCGGCAAAAATGGAGGAACGCAACAAAAGAAGATACGATACCAAAGTGAAGCATCAGGAAGTCCAAGCGGGAGATAAGGTTCTCCTCCGGAATCTAGGGGTACCTGGGAAACACAAATTAGCAGACAGATGGAAGGATACCCTATTTGAAGTTGTGTCTAAGCTAAAGGGGCTGCCAGTGTATAATATAAAAGGCCCAGAAGGCCGGATCAAAGCTTGGCATAGGAACCATCTACTACCAATAGCCTATATCGATGAAGAGGAAGGGAGTAGTAGTGAATGGGAGAAAAGCACAACGGAGAGTCCTGAAAATGAGGCAGTAGAGACCCCAGAAGCTCTTAGTGCTGATGATCAATGGTGGTCTCCTCCTGCTGAGGAAACACAGCACTTTCCTTCCTCTCCTCCCTTAGCCTCCTCTACATTGAATCCCAACAGCCCCAACTTTGTGCCTGGGACCCCAAAAAGAGACTCTTGTATCATGGGAAAGCCAGGGTCTCAAGCATCTGGTGACCTCCCCACCCAAGTGGCCAGAGCTGAAGATTCCCAGGAACATTCTGGACTTCCTCAGAGAGAACAGAGACTGGGTACTAGAATACGACAGCCTCCCAGGGTTCTTACTTACGATCAAGTCGGAGAACCCAGTTATGTACATATGCCCCAGGTACAGTCTAAAATGGTTGATTTACTGTATGCGGTTGCGGACATTATGAATGTTGGAACCTCTCTGTACTAGAATAAACTGTAAGATAGTTAACATTTGTTTATAGGACTGCATTTATTATTATTTATATGTTTTGTTTTTTCAATTTACCTCTTGGTGGAACCTTGCCAGTGGAAGGCAAGGATTTTACAAGGGGGAGAATGTAGCCCTTCCTGTTGAACATTTGCACCTGTATACATTCTGCAGGAGAAGTTGCCTAGGCAACTATTAGACTGGTTGGTCATGTGATCAAGTGAAACTGAAAGAAGAGTGTAAGACACAGGAGGAAGCAGACATGTCAGAGCAGTGAAGGTGTGTGTGAGGCCTGGCTGTGTGAGAGCTGCAGACTTCATCTTGTAAAGTAACAGCATTCCTCTGCTGATTTAGTGTATGCTGCCAGCTGCAGTCTGTCCCTGTTAGAGAGCTGTGGAGAAGAATGCAGACAAAGTAAATGACTGGCAGACCTTGGAGTTTTCTTTCAGCCTGTGCAGAATCCTGTCAGTGGTAAGAAGTATCCTCTCTCCTTGTCATACTGACAGGGCATTCTGTCCATCACATAAACTTATAAACAGCTCTTCCTGTGGATTGCAGTTTCCTATGAGCTGCAACTGTTTAAATGCATGTGGATTACCTTAAAGGGCCCCAACATTTATGTGCACCAACTGGTACCCATCAGCCATTAGGGTGAAGCCTGAGGGTGGGTTCGCAGGTGGTTTGGGAGGGTGCTGGGCCTGGTTAGAGAGAGTCGGTGTGTTAGTTAGCCACTGTATTTCTTGCCTTATTTTTATTTACCATAATCCTTTAATACATGTTCATACTGTTTTACTGTTATTACTGTGTGTGTTGTAGTTATTTATTATGTTCCTGTCTGGGAAACCCATTCTTGCCCTGGATGCCCAGTCAGGTGGAGGCACTGCCACAGTCATGTACCCCAACTCCCAGGTAGCGGAGACTCAGGATCAGCCTGCAGAGCACATGGAGGTAGCTGGGGTAAAGACCCACAGGGGTAATTGTGGGCCTAGGCCAAACCCCGTTACACAACATTAGTAGTTTTTTTCCCTAACCATGGAGTGTACTTTTAGGAGAGTCTGATGGTTGATGCTGTTGCATCTTTCTATTGTGAAATATAGCTTATTATCCACAATTCCACACCTACATAAAAATTATATAAGAAAAAAAAAGAAGACACTCATTAACAATATAAGTGATGGGCCCCAGTCTGTATATATAAGATGTGGGAATATTGGTTACTAAAGCTAACTTATTTGTTTACTCTTGAGCCTGTCTGTTTACATGATGGCTATATAGGGAGCTGTTACATGGAACAACTGCTGAGTTTCCTTGGTTACTATCTTATAGTTTGTGTGATGTCAGGCCTCAAACACAGGCCTGGTAAATAAACACAACTATGCTGTGTTCTCTCATGAATACTCTAGGAATATCGTGTGGGAGATTTACATAATATAACAATTTGACAGTAAATTGTGAGACACAGATATATAATCATACGTATGGGAAACAAGCAGTACAGCTAAGCTTCATATATTATATACAACTACGCACAAATATTGTACAGCATAGTGAGAGCCTGGCTATCAGCTCCTTACACAGATACTTATTTCATGCCCAAGGTAATGCTGGGGAACAGAGGCTTGGCATAATATGGGCATGAGAAAAATAGTGACATCCATCTTGTGAACTTACAATAGGGTAGTGATACATATATCTGAAGAAAACACATATTTACTTGCACTAATAAAATCATAACACTAATAAACGCATTAGAATGTTATTGATACTTAAAGACACTCTAGGGAAATACTGTAATTGTAATACTTGGAACAGGAGAATTTTGAGACGCCCGAGATTCTTATTTGTCTCTAACGTACATAAAAATCTATCAAGTGGATTTCAGTTGTGTAACTCCTGAAATATTTTATACCACTGTAAAATGTACACGTTTGCCAACACACTGTTTCCCCATAAAAAGACAGCTGCAACATTTATAAAACACTAAGCGAACTCATAAAGCGCATCCATTACTAGAAAGTCCTTACAGTGTCCCTCTTCCTAAACTCTATGCCCACTTAGAGAGGGCACCGCGCAGCTAACACACAGCGGCACTCAATGGGTTAATCATGCTACCTCACTGAAAATATTTTTACGACTTCACAAGCCCCCCCAAACACCTCCCACTTTTCCATTTCCCTAAAATAACTCACCCTAGTTTTCTGCCAGAATCCCTCTGGGTGAAACTCATGCAGGAAAGGGTTAAAGGGGGTAACCCCCACATTATCTTCCCCCTCCGGGTCCACCGGACCCTCTGCCTCCTCCACAGTCATTGCTAGCTGGGGAGAAACTGACACACACAGCCAAGGCCTAGGCTGGGTTAGGCTCAGCCCATAGGATGAAGGAGGAGCGAGGCTTCACATTAATAACTTAACCTTGTATCTGCCATGGAGACAGGCAGCGTCTAAATGCTTTGCACGCTACTGCAGCAAGGTAGTGGTTATGTGCGGTATCTTAAACAAGGTTAACCAGTTGTACATGTTTTATTTAAAGAACTATTTTTATAGTTGGAGGGAATCATAGGGAAACTGTAGGAACTACGGTTACGTATAGGCGTATACGAACATAAATAGCAAACCCTGTCTTTATTGTAGTTTTAAAAAGTATCCCTCATTTTCACATATGTTTTAACCCCTTAAGGACCAAGGCCATTTTTCAATTTCTTTCCTTTAAGGACCAGGGCTATTTTTACATTTCTGCGCTGTTTGTGTTTAGCTGTAATTTTCCTCTTACTCATTTACTGTACCCACACATTTATACCGTTTTTCTCGCCATTACATGAACATTCTAATTTACTATAAAAAAATTATAAAATATGATGGAAAAAAACACACTTTTTCTAACTTTGACCCCCAAAATCTGTTACACATCTACAACCACCAAAAAACACCCATGCTAAATAGTTTCTAAATGTTGTCCTGAGTTTAGAAATACCCAATGTTTACATGTTATTTGCTTTTTTTGTAAGCTTTAGGGACATAAATACAAGTAGCACTTTTCTATTTCCAAACCACTTTTTTTCAAAATTAGCGCTAGTTACATTGGAACACCGATATCTGTCAGGAATCCCTGAATATCCCTTGACATGTATATATTTTTTTAGAAGACATCCCAAAGTATTGATCTAGACCCATTTTGGTATATTTCATGCCACCATTTCACCACCAAATGCAATCAAATAAAAAAAAATTGTCCACTTTTTCACAATTTGTTTCACAAACTTTAGGTTTCTCACAGAAATTATTTACAAACAGCTTGTGCAATTATGGCACAAATGGTTGTAAATGCTTCTCTGGGATCCCCTTTGTTCAGAAATAGCAAACATATATGGCTTTGGCGTTGCTTTTTGGTAATTAGAAGGCCGCTAAATGCCACTGCGCACTACACATGTATTATGCCCAGCAGTGAAGGGGTTAATTAGGGAGCATGTAGGGAGCTTCTAGGGTTAATTTTAGCTTTAGTGTAGTGTAGTAAACAACCCCAAGTATTGATCTAGGCCCATCTTGGTATATTTCACGCCACCATTTCACCGCCAAATGCGATCAAATGAGAAAAAAGTTACATTTTTCACAATTTTAGGTTTCTCACTGAAATTATTTACAAACAGCTTGTGCAATTATGGCACAAATGGTTGTAAAAGCTTCTCTGGGATCCCCTTTGTTCAGAAATAGCAGACATATATGGCTTTGGCGTTACTTCTTGGTAATTAGAAGGCCGCTAAATGCAGCTGCGCACCACACGTGTATTATGCCCAGCAGTGAAGGGGTTAATTAGGGAGCTTGTAGGGTTAATTTTAGTTTAGTGTAGTAGACAACCCAAAGTATTGATCTAGGCCCATTTTGGTATATTTCATGCCACCATTTCCCTGCCAAATGCGATCAAATAAAAAAAAACGTTCACTTTTTCACAAACTTTAGGTTTCTCACTGAAATTATTTACAAACAGCTTGTGCAATTATGGCACAAATGGTTGTAAATGCTTCTCTGGGATCCCCTTTGTTCAGAAATAGCAGACATATATGGCTTTGGCGTTGTTTTTTTGGTAATTATAAGGCCGCTAAATACCGCTGCGCATCACACGTGTACTATGTCTAGCAGTGAAGGGGTTAATTAGGTAGCTTGTAGGAGCTTGCAGGGTTAATTTTAGCTTCACTGTAGAGATCAACCTCCCACCTGACACATCATACCCCCTGATCCCTCCCAAACAGCTCTCTAACCCTCCCTCTCTACCTTATTGGTAGCCATCTTGGGTACTGGCAGCTGTCTGCCAGTACCCAGTTTACTAAAAAAAGTTTGTTTTTTTTTTGTTTTTTTCTGTAGTGTATCTTCCCCCCCCCCCAAAGACCAACCCCCCCACCCCCTCCCAGATCCCTTAGATGCTTTTTTTAATTAAATTTTACCCCACTCTATCCCACTTTTATTAAAAAAAAAATCTGTAGTGTAGCTGTTCCCACCCGCTTCCACCTCGTGCACGCGCCCACCCGCCCCCCTCGACGTCATAGGGCACATCGATGGCCGCCCACCCGCCTCCTATGTCAGCTCCCACCCACCAATGATACTGGCCATCGATGTCCGGTGCAGAGAGGGCCACAGAGTGTCTCTGCATCGGATGGCCAAGGGGTGTTATTGCAGGATGCCTGCAATAACTGGAAAGCGTCTGGAAGTGATCAGGATCGCTTCCAGACGCTTTAAACCCCTAATGTCGTACAGGGTACGTCGCTGGTCTTTAAAGACCAGTTTGTGCAAGACGTACCCTGTACGACATGAGTCGTTAAGGGTTTAAACCTGACAATAATAGTAATTGCAGCACATCAGTGTCTGATGATAACATGAGAATATGCCATAAAAAAAAAAAAAGTTTTATGAAGAAACAACACTTTCTCAGTCAGGCATGATAACCTGCTACAAGAAACTATGGGCACGATTACATATGCGTTGTCGCCCGCAAAAACCGACGTCGCCAGTTTTTAGTCGGGTATTGCTATCACATTTACAGCGCCGCTATATTTGACCATCCACCCGCTAATTTTACTCCCATAAACTAACATAGAACCGCACATTCCTATTGGCTGACATTTTCAAATTAGCCAATAGGATGAGAGTTACTGAAATCCTATTGGCTGTTCAAATCAGCCAATAGGATTTCAGTAGCTCTCATCCTATAGACTGATTTGAAAATGTCAGCAAATAGGAATACAAGGTACCCCATTTTTGAACTGGTACCTTGCATTCAATCCACAGTGTGCAGTGGTGATTGTACGAAGAGGATATCCACGCTGGATGGTTCCGGGGTCGCCGGTTTTGTTCTGCGGTCACCTCAGCGTCGCCTTGGTCCTGGATGAAGCTAGAAGAGGTCTCCACACTGGAAGAAGATGTCACCACCTCCAAGAAGACTTCACCACCTGGAAGAAGACCTTTTCCGCCGGACTTCAGGAACGGTGAGTACCTATTTGGGGGTTAGACTTAGGCTTTTTTTTTTTGGGGGGGGTGGCTTTTTTTTTTTTAATTAGGTTTTTTTGGGTGCTGTAAAAGAGCTAATTGCCCTTTTAAGGGCATTAAAGAGCTGAATGTCCTTTAAAGGGCAATGCCCATACAAATGCCCCTTTAGTGGCAATGGGTAGTTTAGGTTTTTTTAGTGTAAGTTTTTTTTATTTTTGGGGGGTTTACTGTTGGGGGGGGGACTTAGTATTTTTTACATGTAAAATAGCTGTTTAACTTAGGGCAACACCCTTCAAAAGGCCCTTTTAAGGGCTATTGGTAGTTTAGTTTAGATTAGGGGGTGTTTTTATTTTGGGGGGCTTTTTTATTTTCATAGGGATTAGGTTTATTTTTTTAATTTTTGATAATTTGTTTTATTCTTTTTCTGTAATGTTAGACTTTTTTAATTTTTTTGTAATTTTAGATTAATTTAATTTAATCTTAGTTTTTTTAAGTAATGTTAGTTTTTTTATTTTAATTGTAGCTTAGTATTTTTGTATTTAAAGGGACAGTCTAGTATAAATTAAACTTTCATTATTCAGATAGGACTTTTAATTTTAATTGACTTTCCAATTTACTTTTATCATCAAATTTGCTTTTGTCTCTTGATTTTCTTAGTTTAAACTAAACCTAGGTAGGCTCATATGCTAATTTCTAAACCTTTGAGGGCTGCCTCTTATCACATGCTTTTTAAATCTCTTTTCAACACAAAGAGACAGAAAGTACACGTGGGCCATATAGATAACACTGTGTTCAGGCACAGGGGGTTATTTAAAGGGACATGAAAACCACATTTTTTTCTTTCATGATTTAGAAAGAGAATGCAATTTTAAACATCTTTCTAATTTACTTCTATTATTTAATTTGTTTTATTCTCTTGATATTCTTTGCTGAAAAGCATATCTAGATATGCTCAGAAGCTGCTGATTGGTTGCTGCACATAGAAGCCTCGTGTGATTGGCTCACCATGTGCATTGCTTTTTCTTCAACTAAGGATATCTAAAAAATGAAGCAAAATAAACAATATAAATAAATTGTAATGTTGTTTAAATTTCTATTCTCTATCTGAATCATGAAAGAAAGATTTGGGGTTTAGTGGCCCTTTAAGATTTAGCACAAAACAATGCTAAATTTAAAGGGACACTGAACCCAATAAAATTTCTTTCGTGATTTAGATAGAACATGCAATTTTAAGCAACTTTCTAATTTACTCCTATTATCAATTTTTCTTCGTTCTCCTGCTATCTTTATTTTTTAAAAAAAAGCCATCTAAGCTTTTTTTTTTTGGTTCAGACCTACGGACAGCATTTTGTTATTGGTGGATGAATTTATCCACCAATCAGCAAGTACAACCCAGGTTGTTCACCAAAAATGGGCCGGCATCTAAACTTACATTCTTGCATTTCAAATAAAGATACAAAGAAAATGAAGAAAATTTGATAATAGGAGTAAATTAGAAAGTTGCTTAAAATTGCATGCTCTATCTGAATCACAAAAGAAAAAATTGGGTTCAGTGTCCCTTTAAGACAATAGATAATAAACAGTCACAGTCGTGATCAGGGGGCTGGAAGAAGGTTCTTAGGTACAAGGTAATCACAGAGGTAAAAAGTATATTAATATAACTGTGTTGGTTGTGCAAAACTGGGGAATGGGTAATAAAGGGATTATCTATCTTTTAAAACAATAACAATTCTATAGTAGACTGTCCCTTTAATGTAATTGGGGTTAATTTGGGGAGTGTTAGGTTAGGGGGCTTAGTAATTAAATTAGTTATTTTCATTGTGGGGGGTTTGGCGGTTTAGGAGTTAATAGTTTAATTAGGTATATTGCGATGTGGGGGGATGGTGGTTTAGGGGTTAATAGGTTCATTAGTTACTTTGCGTTGTGGGGGGATGGCGGAATAGGTGTTAATAGATTTATAAGGTAGTTTGCGATGCTGGGGTTGGCGGATTTAGGGGTTAATAATTTTATTAGATAGATTGCGATATGGGTGAATGGCAAATTAGGGGTTAATAGTTTAATTAGGCATATTGCGTTGTGGGGGGTTGGCAGTTTAGGGGTTAATACTTTTATTATTAGTTGTGATGTGGGGTAATGGCGAATATAGGGGTTTTGATGTGTCGGGTTTATTTTTGGGAGGCGGGTTAGACTTTTACGGGAGATTTATTATTTTTTTTTAATTTTCTTAGGTGCTGGCAGTTTCTAAACTGTCCTAAGTCACTGGCAACTCCAGAAATGTGTATTTACTCACATTTCTGGACATCACTAGTTTATCCAACTTACGGCAGTTTATGAGCTGCCGGCGGGGTTTTTGTGATTCCAAGATGTGCGAGGGGAAATTACTGGCGACGCGGGTTTCAGCAGTTACGCTGAAGCTTGCACCACGTATGTAATCATCTCGTCCTTGATCAGCATAGGTAGATAAAATAAAATGCATGCAATATCTGAGCCTTTTATGAAAACATGAGTTTAAATTGTAGTACATTCAAAGTGACAGTAAAGTCACAAGATAGGTAGATTACTGTTATTATCATAAGTGAGAAGGAAAAAGCAAGGAATAATTACACTTAGATCAGATCAAAATTCAAGGACTTATTTATTTGTGATTATTTTAGCTGTCCCAAGAATTTGAGTCTTAGGCAGTAGTAAACATGTTTATGTACAGGAGTGCAAACAGATTTGCAAAAAGGAGAAGACTGCCAAGTTCTGTGATATATTTGTAAACAAAAATAAAGAAAGAGAAATAATTGTCTTTCAATGTTTAGAGATTCATACTAAATAACTTTATTAGAAACAAAATAAAAATCCAACCAGAATTGTACACCGCACACACACACACTGTTAAAAGTAGCTTCAACTCAGTGCTGTAATTTCAATTGATATAAATAATCGTTATTGGATATAGTCAGAATAACAATATCTGATACTGATGCTATCAAATGATAATATATAATAACCCTCTCATAAGGTATTACCACTAGTTGAGGTATCAGGTAGTTTGATTGTCAGCTCTAACGTGAGATTTTATCATTTGTCTGCAATGACTAGTAACTCAGTAGGTTATCTATTTGTGCAGCAGGATTAAAACATGTTATGGTCAGACAAAGTAACAATGTCTGATACAATTGCTGTCAAATGGCAATATGTAATAAACCTCACATAAGGTATTACCATCAGTCTAATGTCAGGCAGTTTTATTCCCAACTTGGCATGAGATTTAGTCACTTGCCCATCTAAATAGTATCTTTGCAAAAATCTTTATGTCTGAGCTTAATATCTCATAAAATATATTAATCTTAGTGTTATATGGTTTGATTGTCAGCTGTAATGTGAGATTAAATAACTTGTCTGCAATGACTAATAGCTCAGCAGGTTATCTATATATGCAGCAAGGTTAATGCATGTTATGATGAGACAAAGTGACAATGTTTGAAACAATTGCTGTCAGAATGGTAACATATTATAAGGTATTACCATAAGTTTAATACCAGTCTTATTCACAACTTGGTATGAGATTTAATAACTTGCCAACATAAGTAGTATCACTACAAAAATCTTTACCCACAGCCCCAATGATACATGTCACTGTATGTTTAATATTATTATACCACTAAGAGTGACTATTATATTTAGGTAATAATATCACCTAGAGACATATAGTGCCAATGCAGAATTTATCAATAAAGCAGACCTAACACAAAGCAATGCTAAGCTGAAAAAAACCTCTTCTATAGCAGAGGCTGCAATTAACGTTATGCTGACTAAGAAAACAAGGCTAAAGTGAAAATACAGAATAAAGTACTGAGTAAGCATATTAAAAAAGAAGAGGTACTATGACCTCTTTTGCTGCGGCTAATAAATGCATGCATGCGCACTGACAAGTAGCAAATGCTGACAAGGTAGCAAAATTCTGTTATAACACTACAGATAACCATCACAGATGGTTGAAAACTGAGGTGCCAAGCTTATATTGCTTGAAACTGTTTAACTATACATCACATGTTCTAGCCTAGTGTCTCGCAAGTGACCTTCACTTTGCAGATTTATGCATAACTAAGGTCATCTATATCTTACTGTGGATAACATCTAATTTGTGTTACTTTGGCTGTAGTAACATATAACGAATATCAAGGGATTTCCACTCCTACTCCCCTAGTTATATTTCTACATCCTGATTACTTATACTACAGATGGATAAGGGTGACTAAAAGCTAAGTTTCTGGGCAGCTGTCATAGCAGGCTGCAATATCTATACTGAAAATCGGTTATTTCTTCATGGCATCGGTAATAGAAAATGATAAGATTTGTCTCTACTCATCACCCCACGCTGACTAATACCAATTTTGTGAGCCTTCTCTGTGTATGGATCCGGGCCTCTGAGACCTGTGGTGGTCATTAGTGGATAGGCGTCAGCTCCCCCCCCCCGCCCCGATATATTGGAGGTAAACCTGAGCAGACCATGGTGGCATAAGGATGATTTGAACCCAAAACGGAAGGACACTTGTGGTCAACATTGTGTTGCTTCACCAAGAACTGAAAGAAGAATTTGAGATATCTCAACATAGGAAACTGCCTGTCAGAGTCTTGATTAAACACATTCAGGATGCAGACATTAAGGTATCGGAAAGAACTGTTCAGTGACGATTAGCTGAAGAGGTTCTGTTAGCCAGAAACCCTGCTCGAAAACCATTCCCACAATCCATTATTTCCTAATATTCTTTACAAGACTATGCTACAATTTTAGCAATCTTGTACTGAGACATGTTTTTTGCCTTAAAGAAAGTCGGTCATTTTGTCGACTTGTTAAATGACAAGTCACTTTGTTTAGCCATATGTAAAAACATATACATTTGTTAATTTACCAAATATTTTAGTAATATTGCATCAAATTACACGTAAATATGTATTGCAGATATTGCCAATATAACATGGAATAAGAAATGGTTACAAAACTAAAAAATCAATCTACACTATTAAGAATAAATATGGGGGCGTGCCCAAGCCGCAAATTGGAGCAGTCACATATCTTAGAGCTCCAGAAGAGCAATCAATTATCCTCTAATTATTGATCACAACTTGCAACATCCATATGATCCAATCGATCTTTATTGTTCAGCACATCTAGCAGATTTGTTTGTGTAATAAGCTGGTTAAGGTTGTGGATCACAACTGCGGAAATAATAGGATTGTATGCCTTACTTTAAGATACAGTGAGGAAGTTACAATGTATCTGTCTGTATGGCAGTTGAAGTTATTATTTGAATAGAATTCCTGATCAGTATTTCTGAGTCAGGTTGCACAGCAGTTGTTAACCAATCGCTCCGTGGATGGGATACTCCTTTCCTGAGAGTCACTGAGTACACAGGAAGAGCCTTAGGTGTGTACAGATGCTGCACGCTGTTAGTCTATTGAGGTGGATTCACACTGAGAGATGCACTGTTTGTGAGAGCTGGCAGGCAGATGGGTGGAGTCCGGTTGCGTGCTGTGCTGTAGCGATACTCACAAGCGGTTCAGTCTGTTGTTTATCACGCTACTCCTGAAGCGTGTGAAGAGGAATGAGAGTAAGTATCCTGTGAGTGGGGTTCAGTAAAAGTAAAAGCGTCTGTACAAGGTCGCAAAAGTTCACAAGCTGAATAACGGATGAGACCGCAGTTGCGGTAAGAGAGATACTCGATCTGCAAGAGGCAATTAAAGCAGGAAAACAATGCAGCAGCGGTGTTTGTTAATCCGGATTAGGAACAGTTCAGACTTAGCATATAAGTCTCTTTCAGTAGCTCAGGTAGGCTCCGTATTAGGAAAGGCTTTAATACCTTAAGATATGTAGACTTGAACAGAGAGAGGTAAGTCCCTGTGGCAGGTCTGTGAAGCTGTATGCTAAACTGCAAACAATACTGAAGCAGGGAGGGAGGCGTGTCCAGGCTTTAAATAACCTTGCTAGGTGTGAGCACAGGTAAAATTAAAGGGACAGAAGGAAGTAAAGGAAATCCATGACATACCCCCCACCTCAGGGTAGGTGCCCCGCAGCTACGAATCTAGGTCGTTCGGGATTCCTCCTGTGGAATAGGGAGACCAATCTGGATGGACATTCGAGGAAGGTTCCCAAGAGTCATTCTCCTCAGAGAATCCCTTCCAACGGATTAAGTATTGAAGAGATCCACAGTAAATACGGGAGTCCAGGATGGCATCAACTTCGTATTCCGTGTCCGAATCCTGTAAAAACAGAGGAGGAATCTGGCTTGTCACCTGTCTAGTTTCACAATGAGGTTTTAATAAAGAGACGTGGAAGGTGGGATGAAGTCGAAAACTAGAAGGCAGATCCAAAGTAACAGCATTTTGGTTCACAATCTTTGTGATAGGATAAGGACCAATGAAGACAGCACTAAGTTTCTTGCTTGGGGTTTTCAGTTTGATATTCTTGGTCGACAGCCAGACCAGATCACCTATTTTATAGGAAGGTGGTTTACGTCTTCGGAGGTTATAGTAACGTCTCTGATGAGCCTGAGCATCAGCTATATGCCCCTTGAGTTCTTTAAAAAGATCTTGGAGGTCCTTAGTGAGGTCATCAACCTTGGGACAGTTTGAATCTGTCCGAGGGTGAAGTTGGAAGGAAGGGTGGAAAGCATAATTCGCAAAAAATGGTGTCTTGGAAGTAGTGGAACTTGTAGAATTGTTGTATGAATATTCTGCCATAGCAAGGGTAGTAGCCCACTGGTCTTGTTGGTTGGAACAATAAGAGCGAATATACTGTTTGAGCCATTGATTTATTCTCTCCGTTTGGCCATTTGATTGGGGGTGGAATGAGGAGGAAAATCGGAGTTCTACTTGCATAGTGTCACATAATTTTTTCCAAAAACGAGAGGTGAATTGACTACCTCTGTCAGTTACAATGGAATCTGGGAGTCCGTGTAATTTGACGATGTTATTCAAGAAAAGGACTGCGAGTTCTGATGAAGTTGGGAGCTTATGGTATGGTAGGAAATGGGCCATCTTAGTAAGATGATCAACAACGACAAGTATGGTATTGTAACCAAGTGACAATGGAAGTTCGACGATGAAATCCATTCCTATGGTTTGCCACGGTCGGTCAGGTATCTGTAATGGTAGGAGTAGTCCAAAAGGAGGTCTTTTTTCAGTCTTGGAAACGGTACATATGTGGCAAGATTGAACATATCTTTGCACAGAAGTTCTGATAGCAGGCCACCAGTAGGTACGTGAGAGAAGATCAAAGGTTTTGTGGATTCCAAGATGTCCTGCCATCGGTGAGTCATGATGTTCTTTTAACAAATTGTCTCGAAGGGTAGATGGTACATAAAGACGTCCTTGGTGGTAATAGAGACCATCTTGTCCCAGTGTGAGTGTAAGCTTAGGAATGGAAGTATCTTTCTGTTGAAGGAGTTTAAGGACTTCAGGGTAAGTAGGAGATAGTGTAATGATATGCTCAGCTGGAATGACTGTACCGGGAGTATCGAAATAATGAGGATTGGTATCTTTTCTGGACAAGGCATCCGCTTTCCCGTTCTTACTCCCTGGTCTGTACGTAATATGGAAATCAAACCTTGATAGGAATAAACTCCATCTTAGCTGTCTAGAGGATAATGTTCGGTTAGTCAGAAGGTATTCCAGGTTTTTGTGGTCCGTATATATTAGGATCGGAAACTTACTGCCCTCTAGGAGATGTCTCCAGTGTTCTAATGAGACCTTAATCACTAACAACTCCTTTTCGCCTACAGGGTAGTTATATTCGGCTGGTGTCACTCGTGAAAAGAAGGCAACAGGGTGGAGTGGATCTTCTGGAGTTTTACGTTGAGACAAAATGGACCCCAGAGCGTAGTTGGAGGCGTCAACTTCAAGTACATAATGGGCATCAGGGTCTGGGAACTTAAGAATCGGTGCTTTAGTGAAAACATCCTTAAGGTGTTCGAAAATAGCCTGTGTTTGAGATGTCCAATGGAAGGTAGCATTGACGCTTGTAAGAGAAGTTAAAGGCTTAGTAAGAGAGGAATAATTCTTGATGAATTTCCTATAGTAATTGGAGAATCCAAGGAATTTTTGCAGGTCCTTTTTGGAGGAAGGTATGGGCCAGTTTTTAATAGTTTGCACCTTTGAGTCATCCATCTGAATTCCTGTGGGAGTGATAGTATAACCCAGGAATGTGATAACAGAGGTATGGAAGATGCATTTTTCCAATTTGGCAAAAAGTCGGTGTTGTCTAAGGCGAGAGAGCACCCAACGGACGTGTTTTATATGTTCGATGATGTTCTTAGAGTATATCAGAATGTCGTCCAAGTATACGACTACACAGATGTCAAGGAGATCACGGAATATATCGTTTATTAGATATTGGAACGTTGCCGGGGCATTACAGAGCCCGAAAGGCATCACCTTATACTCGTAGAGCCCATATCTTGTTCTAAAGGTGGTGAGCCACTCGTCTCCTTTTCGGATCCTGACGAGATTATAGGCTCCACGTAGGTCTAATTAAGTGTATATGGTGGCTTGACTGAGACATTCTATGAGTTCGGGAATCAGAGGTAAGGGATAACGGTTCTTGACTGTCCGTTTATTAAGTTCCCTATAATCAATTATAGGGCGTAGAGAATTGTCCTTATTTCTGACGAAGAAAATGCCGGCCCCAGCAGGGGAAGAAGAGGGTTGTATAAATCCTTTCCTTAAATTCTCTGAAAGGTAAGTTTTGAGGTGATCTAATTCAGGTTGTGATAGAGGGTATATGTGCCCGTAAGGGATGGAAGCACCTGGAAGTAGTTGAATAGGACAGTCGTACGGACGATGTGGAGGAAGGGACTCTGCTTCCTTTTCACTGAATACATCTTGAAAATCTTGGTAGTTAGAAGGAATAGTTCTTCCGGTAGGATTTAAAGAACAGATCAAGGAGTGATGAAAACAGGTGTTCTTGCAATAGTCCGAGAGGAATTCGACTTTGAGGCGATCCCAATGTATGGTGGGTTGATGCGTCTGTAACCATTGTAGACCAAGCACCAGGGGAAACATGGGAGAATTTATCACATCAAAGGATATGAATTCAATGTGTGCACTTGACTTGGAAACCTTGATGGGAATAGTTTGGTGTGTAATAGGACCGGAACTAATTGTATTACCATCAATAACTCTAATGGTCACAGGTCTTGCTTTCAACACAGTGGGTATTTTATTTACAGTGACAAAAACAGAATCAATATACGAAGAATGTGCCCCAGAATCGATGATGGCTTCACTGATTTGCTGGTGTAGATCCCACTGTAAGGTAAGAGATAAAGAGCAGTAAGCAACTTGGTTAACATTAGTGGTTAAGCATGTGGTTTTTCTGAAGGACTTACGTTTCTTCTGCCTTTGTAAGATAGGACACTCTCTTACAGTGTGTGCATTAGAAGCACAGTACATGCAGAGGTTGTTTATGCGTCTGCGATTCCTTTCTTCTGGTTGTAAAGGGCCTCTAGTGAATCCCAAATCCATAGGTTCTGAGGTTTGAGTGACTGTAGGTTTTTGATAAGTAGAAGAGGGTCTTGTGATAGTATCTATACCTTGTTTTTCTGATTTGCGTTCTCTCAACCTTCTATCAATCTGAATGCTGAGTGTGATTAGTCCTTCCAAGGACCTAGGAAGCTCTGTGCGAGCGAGTTCATCTTTAAGGGCATCGTTTAGACCTAGACGATACTGATTCCTAAGGGCAATTTCGCTCCACTCAGTATCTTTACTGTATTGCTTGAACTCACTTAAATATTCTTCATTTTAGTCTCTGCAGTAAGCTGAGTGTTAATATCTTGATAAAGGATTGCCATTTCCTTGAAGAAGTCTTCCAGTGATGTTAAAATAGGATGATCTTGTTCAAAGAATGAGTCTGCCCACTTGCGGGGTTCACCCCGCAAGAAATGACCGTTAAAACCTTAACGCGTTCAGTTGCGTAGGTTTTAGGTTTTAGACTGAAAAGTAGATTGCAAGAATTTTTGAACTGAGAGAACATAGCCCTGTCTCCATGGAATTTATCGGGCATAGAGACTTGGGGTTCTGGGGTAGCCTCTGGTGTGGCTGGTTTACCCATAGAGTCTTTTATTATATTGTTGAGTGTCTCATTTTGGACCTGTAATTCTCTAAGGCCATGACTTAGCTGATCCACCCTCTGGGAGAGAGCGTAAACAATTTTGGGTAATTCCGCTGGATCCATTTTTATGGCTTCAGTATTATGTAATAAGCTGGTTAAGGTTGTGGATCACAACTGCGGAAATAATAGGATTGTATGCCTTACTTTAAGATACAGTGAGGAAGTTACAATGTATCTGTCTGTATGGCAGTTGAAGTTACTATTTGAATAGAATTCCTGATCAGTATTTCTGAGTCAGGTTGCACAGCAGTTGTTAACCAATCGCTCCGTGGATGGGATACTCCTTTCCTGAGAGTCACTGAGTACACAGGAAGAGCCTTAGGTGTGTACAGATGCTGCACGCTGTTAGTCTATTGAGGTGGATTCACACTGAGAGATGCACTGTTTGTGAGAGCTGGCAGGCAGATGGGTGGAGTCCGGTTGCGTGCTGTGCTGTAGCGATACTCACAAGCGGTTCAGTCTGTTGTTTATCACGCTACTCCTGAAGCGTGTGAAGAGGAATGAGAGTAAGTATCCTGTGAGTGGGGTTCAGTAAAAGTAAAAGCGTCTGTACAAGGTCGCAAAAGTTCACAAGCTGAATAACGGATGAGACCGCAGTTGCGGTAAGAGAGATACTCGATCTGCAAGAGGCAATTAAAGCAGGAAAACAATGCAGCAGCGGTGTTTGTTAATCCGGATTAGGAACAGTTCAGACTTAGCATATAAGTCTCTTTCAGTAGCTCAGGTAGGCTCCGTATTAGGAAAGGCTTTAATACCTTAAGATATGTAGACTTGAACAGAGAGAGGTAAGTCCCTGTGGCAGGTCTGTGAAGCTGTATGCTAAACTGCAAACAATACTGAAGCAGGGAGGGAGGCGTGTCCAGGCTTTAAATAACCTTGCTAGGTGTGAGCACAGGTAAAATTAAAGGGACAGAAGGAAGTAAAGGAAATCCATGACAGTTTGCTACCAACATTGCTGGGCAAATGATGCCGGAGCCATAGATTGGACATATAGGGCTTACAGCGGAAGCTACTTCATAGGCTACAAACCCCTTCCCTCACCCTCCGAAGATAACACGGGTAACTTCGCCACCTCTGGACTAGCAAATTGATATACATTATATAAAAGTGATCTCATACTTATATTGTGATCTTCGGAAAGGTCTGATGATGGAAATACAGTCAGTAATCACACGGGGAGAAAGCTTGTAACACCGCCTATCTGCACTCTACAACAGCTTGAGAACCGCATTTTATTCATTCTGGACAGACATCCACTCAGATACTCACCAAACACTCAAGATTCAGAAATGTAAGGTGAAGGCTGCAGCAGAGGGCCTCTAGGATGTGGAATTAAGGTCTTCTTTGGCGCCTATTGTTGCTCCAACAACGATATCAGGGAGAATTTCTTACAGAAGTGGCCTAACGTTTCACTACTTTCCATTATATCACAGTTCTAGAACAATTCAAATGTAGTGCTTCTACAGGATCTTTCTACCTCAGAGGTAAATGGGCTTAACTGCGCAATGAGGACACCAGATTCTGCTGGTACCGACACAAACATATGGCCCACAAAAAGGAACAACTGCTGTGATCGAGATCCAGAGAGGAGATTCAGCTTGATAGGATTACCCACAGCATGAGGCAGCCCATTATAGAAATGTGTGTGGGGTAGAGTGTGGACGTTGACTGCAATTATTCTAATCCCCCAAATCAAATGCAGCAACTTTCAAATGGGTCGTCAATTTCTCTGCTCATAAGGGATTCAGACACTTATCTGATTTTTCCCCTTATAGAGATCTCTTAGAGAAATACCTTCATGACCCATAGATATTTTTAAATGAATAATCTTATTGGTACTGTCTAAGTGGGGCATAATTATTTTCTGGCACTGTTAAATATATAAACGATAAAAGTGTATATCCTGCGCAGATAACAGAAGGGAAAGGGGATATGGAATACCTCTGGCTCTCCTCAGCGGGTCCCTAGTGTACCCAATATGAAAATAGAAAATAGATGGGGGTGGAGGTGAGCGCCAAAAAAGGCTGAGGTAGGGAATGGGGACACCTGTTAGACTGATAGAGCGGTGTCCACAATGTAGGTTCTCTTGTTGACGTTGGTGGAATCGATGTACAAATAGTAAAATAACTATAAATTAGTTGTAAACTTTAAAAATGTATATCAATGTTTAATCCACACAAAAATGTTAAAATATCTCAGATCTACTTAAAAACATACACAATCCTAAAAATAGAAATAAAAATAACAATCATATAAAATCATGGATCCATGTTACAATAAAATAAATGCAAAAAATGGGAATGCACAATAAAAACCTTTTTGCAATAATTGATCTGATAGACCAAGTATCCTAATTAGGCCACGTGTCCTAATTGGAGTAGTTTATTTAGAAACAGTCCAAATGGTGGTAAATGTTCTTATGGTTATATTTGTCCAATTAAATCACAATATGGCAAAAAAAATTAAAAATTATTAGTGTCTCTGTCCGTGACCAATTCTGAAATAATTCCAAAGCAGTGTGTGTCCTGTGCCTGAAATGGTGAGAAAATGGAAAATCCAAAAATGTGTGATCACTTAATGTGAAAAAAAGGGGAAAAAAAATGTAGAAAAAATGTAGAAAAAATGTAGAAAAATGTAGAAAAAATGTGTAGCCTTGCAAAAAATGTGAGAATCCTCCAGTTTATGTGGCAAAAAGTGAGTATTCAAGGTGATTAAAAAAGTGTCCAATGTGATATAGTGATTTCTGTGCAATGAAGTTGTAGCTCAGTATGATCCAATCAAAAACCAAATAACATTGTGCAAAAACCTGTAAAGAAAACAAACAATACTATAATATATACAAACTGTTAAGTGGGTATATCAGTATTCTGCTTACTCAAATCAGTCGACGCGTTTCGGCCATGTACTCCTGGCCTTTATCAAGACTAGCATTGTGAGTAAGCTGAGAGAATTTATAGGAGCTGTTGCTTATGTTTGGGCGCCAAAAAGCTAGTAGGCCACGCCCCCTTCCTGTTAGGTGCATTGTGGGTATGGGCAAAAGTTTCGTTTTAAAATGTACTCTTAAAAAAATCAAAATATTAATTTATGAGTCTTAACTATTATTGTGTTCTTGGGGCCATTTCAATTTGGGCTATTTGCTTTGTCTATGTGCCCTTAGTTGGCATCCTAAGTATGATAAATTTGTATTCCACCTACACTTCCGGTTTCGCTAGTGTTTGTCGTGTTTACTTCCGGTTTTTCTAATGTTGGCTCATATCCTGTGGGTTAGTGATGCTATCATACTTCGATAGCTATCTATTTAGGTATTGACCTAACTCAATTTGTATGTCATATGGCGACTACTTTATCTTTTAGCTAAAGCTGCCTTTGCTTTCATTCTTTCTCTTTATTACCTCTGTTCGGCACATATTAATACTTCCGGTTAGCGAATATTAGCACTTCCGGTTTCGCTATGTCATAGCACTTCCGGTTTCTGTTGTTTTCCGGTATCGTGATTGTCTAATACTTCCGGTTTCGATAGGTTACACTACCACACAGAGACTAGTGTGAGAATAAATCTAAGCTGCCTATTAATAAGTGCTGGATATATGGCGGTATGTTTGGGTACATGAGTGAATATTGTGATGTAACCAAATCCAAGTACCTATGGTATAGTTTGTGTTACCATACTCAGACTCGAGTAAATTAGTAAAAAACACCTCCACCCCCATCTATTTACTGTTAAATATATACCCACACTTCCCTTTTACTATGTTTTTTGTTCACTAATTACTTAGATGACTTAGATGTTTTTTGTCTAGATATAATTGTTAGAATGTTGATTATTGCAGAATTATCAAGTATTTCTCCTACAGCAGAGTCTCTTATCAACTCTGTCTGCTCACTGGTATTGGCACTACTTATATTATCATCTGATTGTACGGAAAGTGTAAAGTATTATTGTGCTCGTTTCCGAGGTGAGTAGCCATATGTGAGATACAGAAATTGAAGTTTATGCACCAAGCATTTGTTCATATGAGAACAGTGTTTTTGTGGAAGCCATCATCCTTTGCAGTTATGCTGCAAACTGCTCTACGCAGAGTGGAGAGTAGATTGTATGCAGTGCTCTTCAATTTTATTGTTTTTGGAAACTGGATTACTGAATTGCTCAAGAATAAGAACTTTGAAATTAACTTTGGAATCTAACTTTGTTAACTGAATTTGTTCTTTCTCTAAAGATTTATTTTACGATATGATACAGGGAATTGCTCATATGTGATTGTATTACACATTATATCTTATTAAACAATACAAACACCTGTGTATATACTTTATTTTTCATTGAGTCATTATCAGTGTAGGTAGCTGAAGTACATTCAGCCACCATTTTTACAAAATCTGTCTTTGACAAGAGTGCTATTTATAAGTACTTTTTTTCTCATTATTTTTGGTTTATTAAACAAATTAATTGTACTGCTTAAGCACCGGTCCTAATTGACTATATTGCCTGTGCCTTATTATTATTATCATTTATTTGTATAGCGCCACAAAATTCCGTAGCGCTGGGTACAAAGATGGGGTATACAATGACAAGGATTTGTGATGAAATACAAAACATAGCAAACTAAACAAATCTAGTACAGGAGGAAGAGACAAATCTAGTACAGGAGGAAGAGGGCCCTGCTCCGGAGAACTCAGAGTCTACAGGTTGAGGGTGCAGAGACATAAAGTTTGAGGCAGCTTGTTAAATGGATTGTAATTGCAGCAGTGAGTCCGGCAGTTCAAGAATTATTTATGTTAGGAAGAGAGACAGTAAGTCTCTCTGAATAGGTATGTTTTGAAGGAGTGTCTAAAGATATACAAGGTCGGAGACAGTCTTATGCAGTGGAGTAGAGAGTTCCAGAGGACAGGAGCAACATGTGAGAAGTCTTAGAGACAGGAGTGGGACCTAGAGCTAACAGGAGTGGAGAGACATAGGTCAGAGGTTGATCGAATAGGACAGGATGGGGAATATTTGGAGATGAGAGAGAAAATATATCTGGGAGTGAGGCTGTTGAGTGCTTTGTAAGTTAGGGTTAATACTTTATATTGTATTTGGAGTGTATGGGGAGCCAGTACAGAGACTGGCAGAGCGAAGCAGCTGATGTAGATCGGCGACTTAGGTGCACGAGTCTAGCTTAAGCATTCATAATAGATTGGAGGGAGGAGAGGCAACGTTTTGGAAGACCTTTTAGAAGTAGATTGCAATAGTCAATGCGTGAAAAAATGAGGGAATTAATTAGTATTTTTGTAGTTTCTTGAGTAAGGAAGGGATGAATTCTGGAAATGTTGCATAGGTATGCATCGCAGGATTTGGTAAGTGCTTGTATATGTAGGTTGAATGTGTCTATGTAGGTTGGGGTGAGGTGTTAAGAATAGAGTCTCCAACTGCAGAGAAATATCAGGAGTCAGATGTCTCGAGGAGAGGGGAATAAGAATCAGTTCAGTTTTGGACAGATTGAGTTGAATGCAGTGTGAACACATCCAAGAGGAAATTGCAGAGAAGCAGTTGGAAATCTGGTTGAGTAAAGAGGGAGCGATATCAGGAGAGGAAAGATAGATTTGAGTATCATCAGCATATAAGTGGTACTGGAAGCCAAAGGATGCTATAAGTTTTTCAAGGGAGGTTGTATAGAGAAATAGAAAAGAAAGGGACCCAAGACAGAGCCTTGAGGTACTCCACCTGAGAGAGGCAAAGGTTTAGAATATATGTTGTTAAAGGAAACTTATAACGAGTGGTTTGAGAGATTTTAAGCAAACCAGGAGAGGGCTGTGTCTCGGATGCCAAATTAATGTAGGATTTTTAGTAGGAGAGGATGGTCAACGGTTTCAAAAGCAGCGGATAGGTCAAGAAGAATTAGTAAGGAGTAGTGGCTCTTTGCTTTAGCTGAGAACAGGTCATTTGTTACTTAAGTGCGGTTTCTGTTGAGTGTTTAGGGTGGAAACCAGATTGCAGTGGATTAAGTAAGGAGTTAGGTGTGAGAAATTGAAGTAGCCCATTATAAACCAGTTGTTACAATAATTTTAAAGTAAAGGGAAGTTAAGAGACTGGTTGATAATTAGAAGAGATGGAGGGGTCAATTTTAGAATTTGTGTGATTGACGCATGCTTGAATGTATCAGTAAATGTTCCAGCGGTGAGAGACTAGTTAAAGAGGTGAGTTGGGTAGGGGTTAGTGAAGCTGAGAGAGAGGGAAGAAGTTGTGAAGGAATAGGATCAAGTGGGCAGGTTGTGAGATGAGCCGAAGATAGGAGTACAGAGACTTCTTCCTCTGTTACAGGAGGAAAGTAGCAGAGAGTTTTGTTAATAGAAGGGGTGGGTAGGAGGGCTGGATTTGAGGAGTAGATATCTTTTCTAATGGTGTCAATTTTATTTTTGAAGTGATCTGCAATAATCTGAGCAGTGAATTTGGTAGTGGGCAGAAGTGCAGGCGGACATAGGATGGAGTTAAAGGTTGAGAACAGCTTTCTGGGGTTGGATGCATGAGACACAAGGGAGGAGAAATATACTTGTTTGGCCAGGATGAGGGCAGAGTTGTGTGACTTAAGGATGAATTTATAATGCAGGAAATCAGCACAGGTACGTGATTTCGTCCACTGCCATTCAGCAACCCATGAACATCGCTAAATATATCTGCTTTGTTTGGTGTGCTATGGTTGTCGTCGAGTGATTTATGTACAGCAAACAGTGGAGGGTGCGACTTTGTCAAGTGTTGATTTTAGTGCCGAATTATACTGTAAGGCCACAAGGTTTGGGCAAGAGAGGGTTGAAATGTTGGAGAGCAGAGTATTCAGTTGAGTGGAAAAGTTTGTGAGATCCAAGTAATTTAAATTCCTGTAAGGTAGCAGTTTTTTGGAGGCTTGCAAAGATGCAGCAGGTAGAGTAAGAGAGATAGTTGGTAGATGTTGGTTAGAGAGAGGAAAGAGGAAGTTAAAGAAGTGTAAAACAACACAGAGATTAGTGAAGACCAGGTCAAAGGAGTTGCCTTCACAGTGGGTTGGAGATGTTGTCCACTGGGAAAGGCTAAAAGAGGTGGTAAGGGATAGAAATTTAGAGGCAGCAGGCATGTTAGAATTGTCAACGGGTATGTTGAAGTCCCCAAGATGAACGCAGGGACATTACAAGAGAGAAAGTGTGAAAGCCAGGCTTCGAAGTGGTCCAGAAGTTGTCATGCTAGTATAGGGGATCGATAGATAACAGCAACACGAAGAGCTACAGGGGAGAAGAGGCAGATAGCGTGAACTTTAAAAGATGAGAAAGAAAGAGAGGGTGAAGGAATGCAGTGGAAGGTACTGCTTGGAGAAAGAAGAATTCCTACTGCCCCTCCTTCTTTGTCTCCTGGCCTGGGAGTGTGACTGAAGTGCAGGCCACCATAGAACAGAAATGTTAAAGTGAAATTAGAGGCGCCCTCATGTGCTGGCTGTTATTAGATTGCCAGTGTTAATGTGCTATGTGCTACAATATAGTAATGAATGTAAAATTTGTCACTAATAGTTTTGATAATAACCATGCAATGTATGATGTAACAAGCAAAATAACAACCTACATATATAGATATAAATTGTTAGACTCAAAAGATAATATTGTAATGAAATTTACTACAATAAATTGACTATCTCTCTATCAGCAAAGCGTTAGATAGTCCACACTCTCAGAGGTATTCTAAAATCTCCAGGCAGCAAACTCATTCCAGATAGGTGTTGGCAATCACAGGTTCTGTTCAAAAAGAGAAAAGAGAAGAGGCGCCAAATGGTGTGTATCGTTTTAAATTCAGTAGGCCATGCCCCTAAATAAAAACTACTTACAAAATTTCCAGCACTTAAGAAGTGCCACAAATGCCTTCTGAACTGTTAGCAGCCGTCCAGCTAGCTGAATTGTATCAGTACTGCTTCAATATTGTGCTGTGTGAGACAAAAAAACACAAAAGTGCCACAATAGTGTGTATCAGTGTGATCACTTGCAAAAGCGCAAAAATTGAAATGTACTCACAGGATATAGGGCACTTGAGAAGTGCCACAAAGACCTCCTGGACACTTGTCAGCTGTCCAGCTCACTGATTTCACCGGTATCCTCTGGGTTCAATTGTCCAGGTCACAAAAGGGCTCCAATAAAGCACTCAGGGATATACCTGCAGCTCAGTGTCCTAATACGTGCATATATGGCTAACAATATTAAATGCCAAAAATTGCAGTGCTACTTGTACTTGTGAAATAAAAAGATATTTATTAAAAACAATGTTACACTACGCGTTTCCCGGTTACTAAGACCGCTTCCTCAGGTGTAAATACAAATACAAAGTAGCAAAGTTTTATAGCCCATTGTCGGCGTCTATCCCGACCTAGGGCGCATGCGTGAGCAACTTAAAAATCATTAGCCAATCCGTGCCTTTACAAAATTTATCTGTGATGTGATAGGTTCCCACTTAGGGGCTTGGCTTGTGACGTTACCCACTATCACATGTGTATAGTGATTGACATCAGGTCCCGATGTGCCACAGTGACGGCCAGCACCAGTTAACAAACACATCATAAGTGTTTTCTACATATTGCGAAAATTGTTAAAGTATCACCCCAATACTTTCAGTATTTCTTGATTAAGCTCAGATTGGACTAAAGACTGTTGATCATGCATTTACAAATCATATAAACATTAACAAATACAAGCATTGCTTCATAGTGCATATATCTCGACATCTAAATACATTTGCTCAATAAAAAGCCATTATATACGGACATGTTTTTTCATTTATATAACTAAACTAAAACACAATTTCTGCATGTTCTAATTCCTCAAATCCCAGTATCTATATCATTCATCTCATTCCTTACAAAATCATAAAAATAATACGATAAAAGTTATGATAAAAAATTAAAAATTGAAATGTTATAGTTCTAAAGTGATTTGCCTAGAATGAAATTAACATTGATGTCGATGTATTGTGAATTGTGATGTCTAATGAATATTTCCCAAGCTCATGATAACTATCATGATGCTAGACGATATATTGAAGAAATATATAATATATAATGATTCATATTAATGATGTTATTGTCAGTGAAATGTCTCAATAACAAATCTAATTTGAATCTATAATATGAAAAGTATATGACCTGAAAAACTATTTGTTATGCTGTACCTTATACTAAATGTATATGAGCATATTCAGAATCTATTCAATCTAATGTGACTGATGATGTTGTTGTCATTGGCAACAACCACATCAACAGATTTGATATAATTCTATATTTATATATCCTAAACCTTAATTAAAAGCAGCCATGTCTATATTCTCATTTAAGCCATATGGTTGGAGAGTCTTGAGTTTCCAGATCCAAAATGTCTCTCTCTGTCTCAGGTGGATCAGCCTATTTCTACCCCATTTGGGAGCAATGTATTCTAAAGGAAAAATGTTAAATATGTCTGTTTGTCCATCATGACAGTTTAAACTATGTCTTGGGACACTATGATTAACAACCCAATGCCAATGTGGAATTCAATATATTGGCAGGTCCTCAAGACCCCTAAAGAAAAGGTGGGGGGAACACAATAGAAACATAAAAAATGGGGTTGTTAATCATAGTGTCCCAAGACATAGTTTAAACTGTCATGATGGACAAACAGACATATTTAACATTTTTCCTTTAGAATACATTGCTCCCAAATGGGGTAGAAATAGGCTGATCCACCTGAGACAGAGAGAGACATTTTGGATCTGGAAACTCAAGACTCTCCAACCATATGGCTTAAATGAGAATATAGACATGGCTGCTTTTAATTAAGGTTTAGGATATATAAATATAGAATTATATCAAATCTGTTGATGTGGTTGTTGCCAATGACAACAACATCATCAGTCACATTAGATTGAATAGATTCTGAATATGCTCATATACATTTAGTATAAGGTACAGCATAACAAATAGTTTTTCAGGTCATATACTTTTCATATTATAGATTCAAATTAGATTTGTTATTGAGACATTTCACTGACAATAACATCATTAATATGAATCATTATATATTATATATTTCTTCAATATATCGTCTAGCATCATGATAGTTATCATGAGCTTGGGAAATATTCATTAGACATCACAATTCACAATACATCGACATCAATGTTAATTTCATTCTAGGCAAATCACTTTAGAACTATAACATTTCAATTTTTAATTTTTTATCATAACTTTTATCGTATTATTTTTATGATTTTGTAAGGAATGAGATGAATGATATAGATACTGGGATTTGAGGAATTAGAACATGCAGAAATTGTGTTTTAGTTTAGTTATATAAATGAAAAAACATGTCCGTATATAATGGCTTTTTATTGAGCAAATGTATTTAGATGTCGAGATATATGCACTATGAAGCAATGCTTGTATTTGTTAATGTTTATATGATTTGTAAATGCATGATCAACAGTCTTTAGTCCAATCTGAGCTTAATCAAGAAATACTGAAAGTATTGGGGTGATACTTTAACAATTTTCGCAATATGTAGAAAACACTTATGATGTGTTTGTTAACTGGTGCTGGCCGTCACTGTGGCACATCGGGACCTGATGTCAATCACTATACACATGTGATAGTGGGTAACGTCACAAGCCAAGCCCCTAAGTGGGAACCTATCACATCACAGATAAATTTTGTAAAGGCACGGATTGGCTAATGATTTTTAAGTTGCTCACGCATGCGCCCTAGGTCGGGATAGACGCCGACAATGGGCTATAAAACTTTGCTACTTTGTATTTGTATTTACACCTGAGGAAGCGGTCTTAGTAACCGGGAAACGCGTAGTGTAACATTGTTTTTAATAAATATCTTTTTATTTCACAAGTACAAGTAGCACGGCAATTTTTGGCATTTAATATTGTTAGCCATATATGCACGTATTAGGACACTGAGCTGCAGGTATATCCCTGAGTGCTTTATTGGAGCCCTTTTGTGACCTGGACAATTGAACCCAGAGGATACCGGTGAAATCAGTGAGCTGGACAGCTGACAAGTGTCCAGGAGGTCTTTGTGGCACTTCTCAAGTGCCCTATATCCTGTGAGTACATTTCAATTTTTGCGCTTTTGCAAGTGATCACACTGATACACACTATTGTGGCACTTTTGTGTTTTTTTGTCTCACACAGCACAATATTGAAGCAGTACTGATACAATTCAGCTAGCTGGACGGCTGCTAACAGTTCAGAAGGCATTTGTGGCACTTCTTAAGTGCTGGAAATTTTGTAAGTAGTTTTTATTTAGGGGCATGGCCTACTGAATTTAAAACGATACACACCATTTGGCGCCTCTTCTCTTTTCTCTTTTTCACCATAGAACAGAGCAGCTACAGCAATTGTGTTAGAAAAGGAAAACCAAGTTTCGGTGAGGGTTAACAGGTTAAGTGAACATGAAATGAATAGATGTAAGCTTATTGCATACAGAGCATGCATTCCCAAGGCGACAAGAGAATTGCGTTGTACTTACAGAGGTGCAGTTAATGAGGTTGAGAGTGTTACGTGGGCAAGGTTTGTGAGGTGTTATTTTGGGGCAATGAACAGAGGGAAGCAGAGGGTGGACCTGGGTTAGGTAAGACATCCACAGCTGAAAGGAGAAGAAAGATGGTGAGAGAAAGAAGATGAGAGTGTGTTGTATGTGAATGTTTAAGTTTAGAATCAGTGAAGCATGGTTGGATGATGTATGTGAGATAGGAATATAGTTCATGTGGGTTGTAGAGGGGGAAGCTAGAAGAAAAGGAGATATATGAATGGTCTTAGTGCTATTTGTGAAAGGAAGAACTGTGACTTTAAGGAGAAGGGAGGAGTGTAGCATGGTTGCAGAGAAGTTTAGGGAGATTTGAAAGTACTTGTTTCTATGTTGTCCACTCCTTGTTATAACTCCTTGTTATAACTTTAGAAAACTACACACATGCTACAATGATCTAACAAGCAAGATTGCCTTAGGGATTTCTAATGTTTTATTATTGTGCACTTGTTTGTATATATATACGGGATCTAATATTCTTCACATATCGTAAAGGTTGTAAAACAGTGTGGACATACTGTAGATTCTCTAGCCCCCCCATCGCCTCACACTGTGCCCTAATTATGATAAAGGTTGGTATTATCTCCTTTGTTCTGTGCTCTGCTGTCATCAGCCTAGACAGTGAGATACAGTCAAATACTCAGCTATACAAATTAGATACCACTTCTAATAAAGTATTTTCTAGAATATACTCTTATATTTATACCAGACCTAATTTAGGAATTTAAGGGACTTAGTTTATTTCTTATAGTCCGCAATATATACATATATATATATATATATATATATATATAGTTGCCATTTACTAGGAATATTAATCTTATGACATCTTTCACTCTAAAATTTTATTTGCCGTAATCCCGTTCTAGTAGACTTCCTTTATTGATGATCCTCATAAGGCATAAGGGACAGTCAACACCAGAATTTTTGTTTAAAAAGATAGATAATCCCTTTATTACCCATTCTCCGATTTTGCATAACCAACACAGTTATATTAATATACTTTTTACCTCTGTGATTAAATTGTTTCTAAGCATCTTCTGACAGCCCCCTGATCACATAACATTTTATTTATAATCTATTGACTTTCATTTTAGTCAATTCGTGCAGTGTATGCCTCAAGCCACGGGCATGATCACAATGTTATCTATATGGCTCGCATGAACTAGCTCTCCCCTGTTGTGAAAAGCAAATAAAAAAGCATGTGATAAGAGGCGGCCTTCAAGGGCTTAGAAATTATCACATGAGCCTTCCGAGGTTTAGCTTTCAACTAAGAATACCAAGAGAACAAAGCAAAATTGGTGATAAAAGTAAATAGGAATGTTGTTTAAAATTGAATGCCCTAATTGAAACATGAAAGTTTTTTTTGGACTTGACTGTCTCTTTAACTTACACTCTATACTATCCCCTTTAGGTTTGTTTGGTCTCACAGTTTATTATTGTAAGCATCAACTCATTGCCTACTACTTAGTTTACACTTGTTCTTAATTGATAATAATCCTATAAGAGAGAGGTTCACTTTACTTACTGTCATCACTTGCTACTAAACATGTTTTTATATATATATATATATATATATATATATATATATATATATATATCTTTTTGTTTTTCTTCTTTTCTTTTCTGGATATTCTTTACAATTAATACTTATTAAGGCCTGTGAGTGGTCTTCCTTCTATAAATCCCCGTAAGCATCTAAATTTTAATTTCAGTTTAAGGCTTAAGAGTCGCCTGATATTGTCACTTAAGTTGGGTAGAAAAACTGGGGACAATGTTGTTTTTTTCATATGATTTATATTGCATTACAAATTTATTGTATATTTTCGATTTATGACAAAGTTATTCTTTTCTGTATATTCTGTGCTTGTTCCCAATAAAAAAAGAATAAATATGAAATTAAATGATCAAAATTACAATTGGTACTGTATGTATTTATATGTACTTCCAAGAGGACAAGGAGCAAAGCCAGAGCCAGGAAGCTTGTATTCAAGTAATTTAATGCAAGTCCTCTGATGAAGCGCATGCGTGAAACGCGTCAGGTGTTTTTGACTGTCTTCCTTATCCTTAAGCAACATTGCTGAATAAATTACTTGCATTCAAGCTTCCTGGCTCCGGTTTTGCTCCTTGTCCTCTTGGAAGTACTTACAGATTCAGCGGATGAGAATACCGCCATTCTGCTTACCCAAGCCTTAAGTCCTGCTCATAGCTGATTGGTGCACAACACTATCCATTATTGCCTAACACTGTCTGTATCTGGACTTTGCCTCACAATTAGTGACTAACACTTTTTGACTTTTGCACAATATATGCCAGACATTTACCAGTCTGAATCTGTTACATAAGGACCACCTTTACACTGGGAACTGAAAACTACAAGCAGGGCTGTCTTTAACACAGGGAAAAAGGGGCAGCTGCCCAGGGCCCAGTCTCTGTTGAGGGGCCCAAGAGTCCTAAATGGTTCATACCCGATTGCTGATGTGACATGGGGAACACACACATTCAGTCCTAATACAGGGAGTGCAGAATTATTAGGCAAATGAGTATTTTGACCACATCATCCTCTTTATGCATGTTGTCTTACTCCAAGCTGTATAGGCTCGAAAGCCTACTACCAATTAAGCATATTAGGTGATGTGCATCTTTGTAATGAGAAGGGGTGTGGTCTAATGACATCAACACCCTATATCAGGTGTGCATAATTATTAGGCAACTTCCTTTCCTTTGGCAAAATGGGTCAAAAGAAGGACTTGACAGGCTCAGAAAAGTCAAAAATAGTGAGATATCTTGCAGAGGGATGCAGCACTCTTAAAATTGCAAAGCTTCTGAAGCGTGATCATCGAACAATCAAGCGTTTCATTCAAAATAGTCAACAGGGTCGCAAGAAGCGTGTGGAAAAACCAAGGCGCAAAATAACTGCCCATGAACTGAGAAAAGTCAAGCGTGCAGCTGCCAAGATGCCACTTGCCACCAGTTTGGCCATATTTCAGAGCTGCAACATCACTGGAGTGCCCAAAAGCACAAGGTGTGCAATACTCAGAGACATGGCCAAGGTAAGAAAGGCTGAAAGACGACCACCACTGAACAAGACACACAAGCTGAAACGTCAAGACTGGGCCAAGAAATATCTCAAGACTGATTTTTCTAAGGTTTTATGGACTGATGAAATGAGAGTGAGTCTTGATGGGCCAGATGGATGGGCCCGTGGCTGGATTGGTAAAGGGCAGAGAGCTCCAGTCCGACTCAGACGCCAGCAAGGTGGAGGTGGAGTACTGATTTGGGCTGGTATCATCAAAGATGAGATTATGGGGCCTTTTTGGGTTGAGGATGGAGTCAAGCTCAACTCCCAGTCCTACTGCCAGTTTCTGGAAGACACCTCCTTCAAGCAGTGGTACAGGAAGAAGTCTGCATCCTTCAAGAAAAACATGATTTTCATGCAGGACAATGCTCCATCACACGCGTCCAAGTACTCCACAACGTGGCTGGCAAGAAAGGGTATAAAAGAAGAAAATCTAATGACATGGCCTCCTTGTTCACCTGATCTGAACCCCATTGAGAACCTGTGGTCCATCATCAAATGTGAGATTTACAAGGAGGGAAAACAGTACACCTCTCTGAGCAGTGTCTGGGAGGCTGTGATTGCTGCTGCACGCAATGTTGACGGTGAACAGATCAAAACACTGACAGAATCCATGGATGGCAGGCTTTTGAGTGTCCTTGCAAAGAAAGGTGGCTATATTGGTCACTGATTTGTTTTTGTTTTGTTTTTGAATGTCAGAAATGTATATTTGTGAATGTTGAGATGTTATATTGGTTTCACTGGTAAAAATAAATAATTGAAATGGGTATATATTTGTTTTTTGTTAAGTTGCCTAATAATTATGCACAGTAATAGTCACCTGCACACACAGATATCCCTCTAAAATAGCTAAAACTAAAAACAAACTAAAAACTACTTCCAAAACTATTCAGCTTTGATATTAATGAGTTTTTTGGGTTCATTGAGAACATGGTTGTTGTTCAATAATAAAATTAATCCTCAAAAATACAACTTGCCTAATAATTCTGCACTCCCTGTACTGTCACAGTCAAAAGTACTCTGCTTATATATATATATATATATATATTTTTTTTTTAAACTGTGCCAAACCGTGCCGGTGTCATGTGACATGCCAAGCTATTGCCATGTGCTGTTTTAGATCTGCCCTGTGCAGCACTGAATGCAAAGCGCTAACTCGGCATCCAGCCATTCCCACTGCATAAAAAAAGGTCCTACTGGGGTTACCACTGTTACCAGGTAACTGCTCTGGTTGTGGGGATTGTTTCTGGGTAGGGCTGACTGTAGGCGCATGCAGCAGAAAGCTGGAGCGGCAGGCATGTGAGGATTTGAGCATCTGTGCAGCTGAATACACTGCTCTCTTCAGTCTTGAGGCTGTGTGACTCATCTCACACTGTATCCATGCAGCCTTGGACAGACAGCATCCAGTCTGCTGGTCCCCTTAGCCCTGCTCTTTCTGCTGTGGCCCTAATTAAACTAACTGAAGTGTGTTAGGGGAACAGTGCATTGTAGAAAGGTGTCAGTGGGAAGAATAAGTGAGTGCACACACGCCCCTCGCCATGCAGCATTGTCTAGTGCAGGGTGAGAGGGAACTTGTTCCTAGCAAATAAGTGACATGTGCTGCTGTGGCTGATGTATAGTGTCATGCTGATACTTCACACATTAATGTAAGGTTTATTTTTATAGTTTTTATTTTCTCTCTGTGTTTTTATTTTCTCTCTCTCTACAGCTTCCCATAGTAGTTCTGCTGTTCTAGTCAGTAAACTTATATTTGTCTGCACCTCCATGCTTCCTCCTCAGTCTTTACCTTGCTTTGCTCCTGTTGGCTGCCCTAAATCTCTTTAACCAGCTAACCTCACACCAGGATCACATTCAAAAGAATATTAAATGAATCCACAGTGGAGGAATTTATATATTTATTTACTTATTAGTACTGCTTAGGTCCAGTTTCACATATTGCAATTTATTTCATTTTTATTAAATGATTAGCCCAGCAGTGGATGATCCATCGCTGGGCTAATAATTAAAAAATAAATTGATTTAGTTGTTTTTTGGGATGTTGGGGTGGAGAGCGAAATTGCATGGGGTAGGGGGGGGGGCAAGAAAATTTTTGCCCAGGGTCCAGTCAATATTAAAGACGGCCCTGACTACAAGTGTTACAAACCAAAGCTACATTTCCTTTGGTATCGTTAGAGGCGCAGCACACAAGTGCATACTTGAACTTTCTTATCCTTGTTAAAATGCTACTTGTATTTTTTATTGTTATAAATTTGCTCTATATATTTATATATAGATAGATTGATAGATAGTCTAGGAGATTGGAATGGTCAGTTTCTAAAAACTCAGTGATTGAAAGTAACTATGCAAGATGTTCATTGACCCCTCCCTCCTCACTTTTTTTTTGTTCTCTCTGATTAGATCATGTAGTCACTGCATACAGTTTTTGGAGTATAACATCTATATTTTGAGATATTAGCCCTATATATGGCGTATCCAGGTCTTATATCTCCCATATACAACTCCTAGTAATTCTTTGTGACAGCTTGTATAAGAGCTGTTTATTTCTACAGGTCAGTTCAGCTCAGGGAATGTAAATGTTAGCAGCATCATGACTAAACATAGTTTGCTACACTACTAGAATGTTAACACTTCTTCCTTTCATACTTTACAAGGCTCTATTTATTAAATTACTAAGTGCCTATGCTCTTAAAATCACTGGTTTCCTAGCTGATGCTATATAGGGACCAACATTGTATGTAGTTATAAACCTCTGCATAATATGTCATCTTATGAGGAGTATGCTAGTTATAGATATGGTACAATTTTCATGTTAGAATTAGCTTTATTTACACCTCGAGGAATCCTAAAGGGGTTAATGAATCTCTGCTTAGGAATCCCATTGACAGGATTTACATTGGGTGGACAGCTGTTTTTTTTTTTAAAAAAAAAAAAGCAAAAAGAATTGGCTTTATTTTTGCAGCCCTTTAAGTCTCAATGTCTTAAGCTCATTAAGTTATAAACATGTTTTCACACTTTTAATTATTAATAGAGGTCACAGATTCCTCATGTTTTTCAATATCTGTCTTGAAGTAGAGGGAAGTTATATGTTAATATCCTAAAAATGAAAATGGAGGTTTGTTTGTGTGGTTTAATTTAGTTGCCCTCTAGTAATTTTTCCTATGCAAATATTACTTTGATTCCTAAAACAAAAAAAGACTTTTATCAAATAACTTCTTACCATCCAATATATTTCTTAAACACAGATTATAAAATCTTAAAGAAGATATTGGCAAATAGATTTAAAAGATTTCTTCCAAATCTTATACAATGGGCTCGATTTATTAAGCTACGGCGGACTGAATTCAGCTGGCGGAATTCAGCATTGCACAAGAATGCTATTTTGCGCTCTTGTGCTATGCCGCCCCCTGCCCGCGCACAGCCGATCCCATGCAGACAGGAGCTGTCAATCTCCCCAGGTGCTTGTTCCCAAGGCTTCCCCAATAAGCCTGAAGATCCACAAAGTCTAATTGGGTTCAGTTGGGAAGATGTATAACACTGTATAGTAAGTGTAACAGCCATATATTATCACTAGACAAGAAAATAATAATGCAAACTAATATGTAGAACATAGCTACTGTCCAGTATTGATATCTCAGCTCTACTTGAAATTAGTTCACAGAGCCATCAAATTTTACATGAATCCACAAAGTAAATAAGAACTGCACTCCAGTCAAAGAGAATGTGAAACTTTATTAGCCCATGTGAGCAACATAACCAAGCCCCAAAGTATCAGTTGTAGACCCAGGTCTACAGATTATTGCTGCTATTGTTTGTGTAATCTGTTTTTTCATATGCAGGGAAGAGGGAAGGTGGAGTGTCTGCTTTTCTCATCAACAGTGCTAAACTGGGAGCATCCAAGTACGTTTTTAAAAGGTTTTATACTGGATTTTTAGATCAGTATCTGTGCATATTCTTCTTTATATTAGTGTCTATTACATGCAGTTAAATTAAAATTGGTGTATTCTATCTCTTTAAATATACTTACAATAAATGCTAAAGGCCTAAACTCCCCAAGTAAGAGGTACTCAGCTTTACAGGATTTTAAAAGTAAATATCATCATGCTAAAGGAAACACACTTTGGGGTAGATTTATCAAGCTGAGGCGGACAGGGGCGCACATACGCGCCTGCCCGCCGCAGCTCCCCTCTGGCGGGCTGAATTCTGCTGCAGGTATTCAGCGTTGCACACGAGTGCTATTTTACGCTTGCATGCCCCCTGCCCGTGCACAGCCAATCACGTGTGGGCAGGAGCTGTCAATCTCCCCGGTCAAACAAGATCGGGGAGATTGAAATTTGCCACCTAAGAGGTGGCGAAAGTTTAGGGAAGCAGCTGTCTGATGACCGCTGCTTGTTAAATACGGTCTGCAGGTTCTCTTGTGAAAAACCTGCAGTCGTAGGATGTCGAAGGCTGGCAAAAGCCTTTGATAAATCGACCCCTTTATGGTAGGAAGGGAGCCCACAACATTTAACTAGAAATTTGGCCAATGGTATTACTCCTATATTTCAAAAACTAACAGGGTTCGCATTTTGATTAAAAATTGTTTTTCCTTTCAAAAAATTGAAACTCATAAAGATATACGGGGGAGATTTATAGTGGTAATATGCAACCTATTTGGGAATATAGCTACCTTATTCTGCATATATGCTCCAAATATAAAAAAAACACATTTATTTATTAAGAAAACAATTAATACAATTTTAGATATATGAAAGGACACGTTAATATTTGGAGGAGATATTAACTTACCTTAAGACCCCACATTAGATTATTCTTTGCGCTCCTCTTCTATATCAGCTAACCAATTAAAAAAAAAAAAATGTATAAAAACTTTCTATGTTTGGAGAGTGCTCAACCCATCGATCAGAGACTATGGGGCCTATGTATCAAAGGTGTTGCGGACCTGATCCGACAGTGCGGATCAGGTCCACAAGACCTCGCTGAATGCGGAGAGCAATACGCTCTCCGTATTCAGCATTGCACCAGCAGCACACAAGAGCTGCTGGTGCAACGCTGCCCCCTGCAGACTCGCCAGCAGGGAGGTGTCAATCAACCCGATCGTACTCGATCGGGTTGAATTGTAGCGATTCCTGTCCACCTGCTCAGACCAGAAACTCGCCAGAAACACGGGCCCACAAGCTCCATACGGAGCTTAATAAATGGGCCTCTATAGATTTACTTTCCACCATATAAATCATTCTCCACAATAGACCGTCTATTGTTGGATGTCACTAGTTTTTCATACATAATTTCCTCTAAAATCTTTACATACACATGGTTAGATCATTTTGCAGTGAGTTGTTCCTTCAGATGGCCTAATGGCAATATCTGTGGAAACTAGATGACACCATGTTAGACAACGTGGTTATAGAGAAAATTGTAAAATCTGTCAATTATTCTCCTGATGTACATATGTGGATTGGATAGCACAAAAAAGTGTGATACATGGGAAATGTATGCAAAACAAACAAAATAGGCTTAAAATGTCAGATATATTAAAGGGACAGCAGTATACACCAATGTTCATATAACTGCATGTAATAGACACTGCTATAAAGAGGAATATGCACAGATACTGATCTAAAAATCCAGTATAATAAAAAAAAAAAAAAAAAACTTACTTAGAAGCTCCCAGTTTAGCACTGTTGATAAGATGAGGCTGGGACACCCAGTTAAAGGGGCTGAGAAAGCAGGGACATCATACCCGCCCTCCCCTTCATATGAAAAGTCCCATTACACAAGCAGGAATCTGTAGACTTCAGTCTACATCTGATACTTTGGGGCTTGGTTAGGAATCTGAAAATCAGCTCAATGTTATTAAAAAATAAGCAAGACTATACATTATTACAAAAACACTCCTAGATTTGCTATATAAATGGATACTCTATAAAACATTTATGCTAAGAAAAATCTAGTTAAACTTAACCACGGAGATCATGCTATGCGTGTAGAAAGAGAAAATTGTAGAGGGGTACTATATATCACCTATATAAACGTAATGCTCTACATTTACCTCAAAAAAAATTTGAAGGGGGAAATAAAAATGTTTGTTTGTTGGCTTGCAAGCTATAGATACGCACTACTAAATCCTATATTTTGTCAGTTAAAAATGTGCAGGGAAGTGATTGTTATTCCACTGCTAAAATTGCAGAAGCTTTTAGAGAATATTTTAAATGACTATATAGCCGGAGTAGTACAGATAATGGATCATTTGATAAAGCAGACACTTTATGTGGTCACAGGGCCGGATTGGACAGCCGGGATACTGGGGAAAATCCTGGTGGGCCGCAGCTCAGCTGGGCTGGGCTGGCTTTTGCAGTAGAGTCTGAGAGCAGCAATTAGCAATTTTTTTGATGTGATGATCATTCATGCGATTGCTGCTAGTAGTTGCTCTGTGTCTTGTTGCTTAGTAATAGGCACACTAGAGTAGACTGTATCTTCTAACCAATAACTGGCCGCAACGCAAGTTACAAGTCCAACCTACCGCAAGCCAATCAGATTCAGAGTAGACTGACCCTGTCTGTCACTCACAGGCAGCTCACAGTCTGTCACTGGATGAGGCCAGGTAATGCGGGGGTGACCGGCTTGAACCACTTCACTTTCGTCACTCTTAACTCGTTTGAGTCTCACACAGGAGGGAGCATCAGCAAGCCTAGTTGGAGACCACGTGGGGTCACATTTGGGACAGTCTCGACAAGTCGGCAACGGAGAGGCAGAGAACAACACCATACACCACCAAGCTCACCGTGCACTGTCTATAAGTTTAACAAAGTAAGTTGAGTTCCAAAAGATTATAAAACTTTAGGTATGTAAGAATTATATAATGTATATCATTATGTTAATTAAAAATAGTGAGTTTAGCGTCAGCGAAAAGGGGCACAAAATCAATTATATGTATATTATAGAGGGACTGAGCCGAGGGTTGTGTGAGATGGGTAACTGCATTAGATGTATGGAACACAGTCAACACTATGGTCTAACACAGCCTTTGCACAACAAGCACAAGCAGTGGTGTGTAATTTTGCAGATTTGTTAAATTAACATGCTATATATATGTGTTACAGAAGCATTAGTTATTTTGTTGTGAAGAAACTTATTTCCCAGCAGCAATGCCTGAACCAGCCAAGCCAGCGCCTAAGAAGGGCTCCAAGAAAACTGTAACAAGTATCATTTCATAAAGGGTTAACTCTGTTCAGTTTTGAGAAAACTATTTTCTGAGGCAGGTTTCCTAGCATATTGTGTACTGTAATTAAGTTTGTGATAAGCATTCACTGCTAGGTGATAAGAAGGACTCAATTGTTTTCTTGTGTGTACTTGTTATCTGCGGTGGCCTGTCCAAGGGCTTTGTCTAAATGTGTGATGGGGGATTTTATGCTTCCCCCCCTGGGAGTGCCCTGTGTGCATGTAACCTAAATAAAAAGCAGGCTGGGCATCCCAGTCCTCAGTTCTTGGTTGTCCCTCAATCGCAGCGTTGACTCGTTTTTGTGGGCAGAAGGGTATCCTAGCTGTACTACAGCTAAGGGGGATTATTCTACATTTGCGAGACTCATATAGAATACTATGGAAAGCAGTTTCTCCCCTCTTCAGCAATAGGAATCCAGGCTACTAAGCGGTCCATCTCTCAGCGAGACTAAGGGTAACCGTAACATTTGGCGGCAGCGGTGGGATTTTTCCTGGATTTCCTAGGAGAGGTACAGAACGGATGGAGAGCGCTTACGAAAAATTGAAGCGTACAACCCTAAAGGATTTACTTGAAAGCAGAGGGGGGTACGCCAGCAACCGGCCGAGGAGAGAGCTGATCGCAGAATTGAACGAACTGGATCAGAGCTTCACAATGGCGGAAACACCGACCACGATTAGTGACGAAAAAAACAGGATTGTTCGGGAGAGGCTCTCACTGTACGGGCCGAACCCCTCCATGGAATTGGTACAGCAGTTGATGGCGGAAGCGGACAAGGATATACGAGAGACTCGAGCCCACGAACTCAACCTAGCGAACGCACACCGCAATGCTGAAGCCCCGCAGGTAATCATCCCTGTCGAAAATGCTGGGAGGCCCAAGATACCCTATGCGGCATTTCGACCCTTCCTAGAGAGCGAGACAGGGATTGATGAATATTTGGCGGACTTCGAAAGGCAATGTGCCCTGCACCAGATTCCCAACAGGGAGTGGCCCACGATATTGTCTGGGAAACTATCCGGGCGAGCCCTGGAAGCCTTTCGTACTCTGGGTGCTGAGGAAGTGACACAGTATGAGCTAGTTAAGGAGACACTGTTGCGACGATACGCAGTAACTCCGGACGCGTATCGCCGACAGTTTCGGGGCACGAAAAAGAAGCCTAACGATACCCATATGGAATGGGCGCACCGAATGCGGAGAGCGGCAAATCACTGGATGAGCGGAAGTAAAGCGGTGACTGGTGAGGAAATTTTACAATTGTTTCTCTTAGAACATTTTTATAATGGCATGGAACAGCAAGGGAAGGTATGGCTGCGAGACAGGCGACCTTCTACCTTAGAAGAAGCAGCCAAATTGGCCGATGAACATTATGACTCCCGTCTTCACGAACCCAGAGAGGTTTACCGTGCACCCCCTCGTGCTGAATTCCGAGCCCCTGTGCCCGCAGGGCCCGCCCGACACTCAGGACCACCCAATAACAGCTCTGAGCGTCCCAGACCGACTTGCCACCGATGCAAGCAACCAGGGCATTTCATGGCTAGCTGCCCCCTTAATACGCACCAGACACCCAGGAATTACAATTACCCCTCTGGGGCATATCGTCCGGCCCGGACCCTCTGTGTTAACCAAGAGGCCCCTATGGAGGAATATTTGGGGCCGCTTCACGAGGCGGACCCTGTATATGCTGCCTCAGATAACCGCCAGCACCATCGGCAGAAGGTATGGCTCGAGGGGCGATCTACCGAGGGATTGAGAGACACAGGGGCTACTATCACGCTGGTACAGAGTCATTTGGTGCCGGAGCACAAGCGATCTGGACAGACTGTGGCCGTTAGAGTGGCGGGGGGGGATGTGTACAAAATTCCAACAGCTAAAGTGCATCTTGATTGGGGAGCGGGAAAGGGGGCTGTGAACGTGGGCATAATGGATAATTTACCTGCCGAAGTACTACTGGGCAATGATTTGGGCCCCATGACTTCTGCCTATGCTCCAGTATGCAACAACGAGGCGGACCCAGTGACTACACGGGCCCAAGCCCGGACGGAGCGAGAACTCTCACCAGTGCGGGAGACACAGGTAAGACCTACCCCGACCTTGCCTGACATGTTAGGCCCCATACCCTGGGACTCCCCAGATGCTTTCGAGACAGAGTCTAAGACTGACCCGACCTTACAAAAGTACCGGGAACGAGCAGAGACCGGAGGGGGCGGGGCAGATAATGAAACATTCTTATGGGAAAAAGGGAAACTATACCGCTGGACAGAGAAAAGGGGACAGCGTAGGCGACAGCTGGTAGTGCCCCACAAATACCGTCAAGAAATCCTCAAGATAGGCCACGACATCCCCTTAGCAGGCCACCTAGCTGTAACCCGTACCCTACACCGCATTACTCACACGTTCTTTTGGCCAGGGGTACACGCTGACGTTAGAACTTACTGTAACACCTGCGATGTGTGTCAACGAGTAGGAAGGCGAGGCGATCACCCTAAAGCCCATCTAGTAAATATGCCCATTGTAGAGGAACCCTTCAGCCGGGTTGCTATTGACCTAGTGGGACCACTGGCTACCCCTAGTCCCTCCGGTAAGCGCTACATTCTTACCGTAGTGGACTACGCTACCAGGTACCCAGAGGCTGTCGCCCTATCCAACATACAAGCGGATACGGTAGCGAATGCACTAGTACAGGTGTTCTCCCGGGTAGGATTTCCAAAAGAAATCCTATCCGACCGAGGCACCCAATTTACGGCTGAATTGACCCAACAACTCTGGCAGGTTTGCAAAATTAAGTCCCTCCTGAGCTCCCCATACCACCCCCAGACGAACGGGCTGTGTGAGAGGTTCAATGGGACCCTCAAGCAAATGCTCAAGACGTTCACTCAGGAATACCGAGACTGGGAACGCTTCCTGCCGCACCTCCTTTTTGCTTATCGGGAGGTGCCCCAGGAAACGACAGGGTTCTCTCCCTTCGAGTTGCTCTACGGAAGAAAGGTACGGGGACCCCTAAACCTGATCCGGGAGCACTGGGAGGGAGAGATGGAGACTGACGGTGTCCCCATTGTGCCATACGTGCTGGAACTCAGGGACCGAATGGAGCAATTAGCCAAATCCGTGCGGGCTAATCTCCAGTCGGCCCAGAGAAGACAGAAAGTATGGTACGATCGGGGGGCCCGAAAGAGAATCTTTACCATAGGACAAAAGGTGTTAGTACTTAAGCCGGTGAAGACAGACAAATTGCAGGCGTCCTGGCAGGGCCCCTACCAGATCGTAGAGAAAAGGGGAGACACCACTTATGTGATAGCTAGCTGCCACGACAACAATCTTAGAAAGACATTCCATGTAAACATGCTCAAGGAATATTTTGAGCGACCAGAGAACGTGACGGCCGTATGTTGTTCCCCTCAGGAAGGCCCCGACAGTCTACCCATTCCAGACCTATTAGAAAAGAGTCTCCCCACAGGTATAGTGGCTCAGGTTCAGATAGGAGACCGACTTAGCCCCACTGAAAGGGAGCAGCTCAACCAACTCCTACAGTCCAAACACCTCACCTTCTCCCCGAAGCCAGGGTACACTACTTTAACCACCCACCAGGTAGATACTCCGGGACAAGCTCCCTTGCGCCAGGCTCCGTACCGAATCCCCGAAGCAGTTAGGATAGGAATGAAGAAGGAGATCGATGAGATGCTCCAACTCAGGGTAATTGAGCCCTCCGATAGTCCCTGGGCCTCCCCAGTTGTCTTGGTGCCCAAGAAAGATGGGACCACCCGGTTCTGCGTAGACTATCGGAGGCTCAATGAAAAGACCGTGACGGACGCTTACCCTATGCCCAGGGTAGACGAGCTACTCGATCGTATAGCCAGGGGAAATTACCTGACCACTATTGACCTCTGCAAAGGTTACTGGCAGATTCCCCTGGCCCCGGAGGCTATCCCCAAGTCGGCATTCGTCACCCCATTCGGCTTATATCAGTTTAGGGTAATGCCGTTTGGGATGAAGAATGCCCCAGCTACATTCCAGCGCTTGGTGGATAGGCTCCTGGATGGCTTCCAGAGTTTTGCTTGCGCCTACCTGGACGACATAGCGATCCACAGTGAGTCATGGGAGGACCACTTAGCTCACATAGGAATGGTTCTGGATCAGATCCGGGCTGCTGGCCTGACTCTGAAGCCAGAAAAATGCCACTTTGGGATGGCCGAGGTACAGTACCTGGGTCACCGGGTGGGGTGTGGAAAGCAGCGACCAGAGCCGGCCAAGATAGAAGCTGTCGCCAATTGGCCCACCCCCATCACTAAGACTCAGGTCCTAGCCTTCCTGGGCACGGCAGGGTACTATAGACGGTTCGTACCAGACTACAGCACACTTGCCAAACCCCTGACTGACTTGACCAAGAAGAACTTACCTCGACAGGTCCTGTGGTCTCCCCACTGTGAAACGGCTTTCCAGGCTCTCAAAAATGCTCTAATTAACGCTCCTGTCTTGGCGGCTCCAGCCCTTAACAAACGTTTTATCGTCCATACAGATGCTTCCATGTTCGGGCTGGGAGCCGTCCTCAGCCAAGTAGGCGAAGATGGAGGGGAGCATCCAGTTGCCTACATCAGCCGGAAGCTCCTGCCCCGCGAAGTCAGCTATGCAGCGGTCGAAAAGGAGTGTTTGGCTTTGGTGTGGGCATTAAAGAAATTGACTCCCTATTTATATGGGCAGGAGTTCACTCTGGTCACCGACCATAACCCGTTGGTGTGGCTGAACCGGGTCTCTGGAGATAATGGCAGGCTATTACGTTGGAGTTTATCGTTGCAACCCTTCAATTTCACCATTACTTACAGACCTGGGAAACAGAATGGCAACGCCGACGGGTTGTCCAGACAAACCGACCTCAGCCCCGCATAACCAGCGGTCTGGACAGCCTTAGTCTGCCCCGAAAAGGGGTCAGACCGTGTCTGCCAGAGTGTTCCACAGAAAGGGAGCACTGTTACAGAAGCATTAGTTATTTTGTTGTGAAGAAACTTATTTCCCAGCAGCAATGCCTGAACCAGCCAAGCCAGCGCCTAAGAAGGGCTCCAAGAAAACTGTAACAAGTATCATTTCATAAAGGGTTAACTCTGTTCAGTTTTGAGAAAACTATTTTCTGAGGCAGGTTTCCTAGCATATTGTGTACTGTAATTAAGTTTGTGATAAGCATTCACTGCTAGGTGATAAGAAGGACTCAATTGTTTTCTTGTGTGTACTTGTTATCTGCGGTGGCCTGTCCAAGGGCTTTGTCTAAATGTGTGATGGGGGATTTTATGCTTCCCCCCCTGGGAGTGCCCTGTGTGCATGTAACCTAAATAAAAAGCAGGCTGGGCATCCCAGTCCTCAGTTCTTGGTTGTCCCTCAATCGCAGCGTTGACTCGTTTTTGTGGGCAGAAGGGTATCCTAGCTGTACTACAGCTAAGGGGGATTATTCTACATTTGCGAGACTCATATAGAATACTATGGAAAGCAGTTTCTCCCCTCTTCAGCAATAGGAATCCAGGCTACTAAGCGGTCCATCTCTCAGCGAGACTAAGGGTAACCGTAACAATATGCTTTATAATCCTGCTTTTCTGTTTTAGGTATATGTAATGTGAGGTTGATGCCTGGAATGTTTGCAGATTTTTATGCAAATTAAATGAGAACATATAAAGGTGCTAAATTCTTGGGGAATAGGTTTTCCAAGCAGGGGTCTACCTTGAACTGCCTGCACACGGTTACTGACAAGCACCCTGGACAGTGCAGTCTGCTGCCATATATGGAAAATGCAGTAGCCTTTTTTATAGACAGTGTGGCAGCGTAAAAATCAATTCTTGTCAACTTTAAATGAAATGAGTGGGTCTGGACTCTGGTCTTTTTTAGCCCCATGCAGGGCCAGATTGGGCCAATGAGCCAGAGGGGTGGGGGGGGGCTGAGCTGGGGGGGGCATGGGTGGGCCAGGCCATACAAGTTTCCAGGGCCGGTTTGATTTCCCAGTCTGTGTGGTAATATAAAACATCTTCAGGGAGTGTCTGTACCTTCCCTCTCATAAGAGCAATTACACAGTTTTATTAAACTAGAATAAATTGAGTTTGCTTAATGGCAAAATTCCAGGGTCAAATGGCTTTGCTAACTCCTATTTTAAAAAATAGCAAGATATCTTACCACCCGGTTACTCTAGTTATTTAATATAATTAGTATGGATAAGCCATTCCTTCAAAAGTCTTTAGTAGTAAATATTAAACTTTTTCCAAAACCAGGCAAATACATTGACCTAGTAACAAATTATAGACCTATATCACTCCTAAACATGGATATTAAGTTATTTGCAAAAATACAGGCTAATTGGATATGTCCTCTGTTACCTCAGGTTTTATATTGAGTAGAGAGGCTAAAGATAATACTATAAAAGCTGTAATGGGAATAAAAAAAAACTGGCCTTGTGGACGTTATACTAGTTAAAAATTTCTCTTTATATGCTACACATAGTGCAAGTATACAGGTGAAAGGTACACATAAGTAATGGCACCAGGCAGGAATGCCTGTTATACCCATTATTATTTGCATGTGCTACAGAAATACTGACTATAAAAATAAGAAACAATTCCATTATTAGGGACCTCCATATAAAATAAGATATATAGAAATTATCCCTATATGTGTAAGATGTCCTCTTTACTTTAACAGATCCAATTGAGTCAATAGAATGTTAGAAATAATGAATCTTAGTCTATCTCCAGAATCTTTATCACAAACCCCAAAAATATACCCCTTTAAGTCGCAACATACATCTTTTAAATATATACGGCTAGATTACGAGTTTGGCTTTAGGCTTAAAAAGCAGCATTGGCCAGTCCTAACGCTGCTTTTTAACGCCCGCTGGTATTACAAGTTTCCCTAACGCCACAAAAATATCCGTCTCCGCAGAAATTATTTACGTCAACCCAGACCCAGTAGTTAACATATACCGCGAAAAAAAAGATCCACGAATCACAAAAAAAACATTACAAAAACTACACTTACACTCATACAAACACTACACTATATTTATTTTTAAGTTTTTTTATTTTCACGTCAAAATAGAACGGATCAAAGTTACGAGATCTCGGGTGTTTGAAAAAAAAACAAGAGAAATCCATTGTCCATTGACTTACATAGACAGACAGGAACATACACTCATATAGCTACATCTAACTACAAATATTATCACATACATACACTAATCGATACATACAAACAATATACAGCACATTACATACACAAATAAGATTTTTATTAGGAATTTAACACGATTTAGCTACTTTTTCACACAAGAACATGACGTCACTCACTGTACGCTCAAAACAAGTCTTGGATTTTATTTCTACACACATTTTTCCATTGACTTCTATGGGGAAGACGTGCTCGTGCACGAGACAGCCAGATTTACCTAACGCACGGAAAAAGCATAGACAAGAAAACTCGTAATAGCAGCGTTAAAATTGTGAAACTAACTCATTCTTTCTTGCGTTAGTACCGCTATGACAAATAGATCAAGAAATGGCTATTTCTCTATGGACTTATGACTTTTACTTCTGTGAAATTCACTACAACATCAAATTGTTAGAGAAATTTACATTACATCAACTACAAATCACCATCAACAATACGAAATATATTTAATAAATTACATCATATTTAAACGGACAGAAAAATAATTTGGACATTTCATTATTCACAAACAGTAGACAATTGGAAACACCTCTCATTTACCTCTATTATAGCATTTCATTTATTCAACTCATATGCTTGCATGAACATCATATCTACATAGGCTTAACACATGATCATTAATGGATGCACATACATTACTTTTATCATTCACTCATACATGTGCAGTGATATGATGGCCAAAAAAACACATTAGATTCTCTCTATGAATCATGAAACATAAAATAGGGATTTTACTGTCCCTTTAACATCACGATTCACTCAGAATATACCATTAGGAATTACGTACAATAAGAAAATCATTACAACAGATTACAGCTGTCACTTTTTGGGAAGGAACAACAATGCTATACTGCTTTATAGAAGTCAGCATATGTGGGAGAGAATCACAATATATACGTAGATGTACATAACACGCATCACGCAACCACAAAGCACACATTTATATTTTTAATCAGCACACAATAACAATGTAGTAAAATACAACAACAGAATGAGGATTTGATAACTAGACAGGCAGGTTGATAATATGATGACGTCATTAGAAGCTTCAACCATACATATTACAGCTTTAGGACTATACCGCCCCTTTCAGTAGTTTAGCACTCAATACAACATATACGTAAACGACAGTTTGGACATTATACACAAGTTTGCACTTTCATTCATGTTAGCGTGGACGTGTGCTTTTTACTATAAGATCGCGTTTAATAAGTATTTATTACGCATATGAACAAACATTACGAAGTTGCACTGTATATGTTACATTTTACACTTTCACATTGCGATTCATTGGGGGGAAAAAAAAATTCAGCAAACACCTAAAAAAAACGCCCACTTTGAAAGCATTCGCGCCGCTCACATACAAACAAGTGTATACAATCAGCAATCATTACGAACTCACTACCATTGGACTAATTGCACTATAAATCCCCAAAACAACATGGCTAAAGCGTCCCTTGTGATCGACATTGTATCAAATCGTTTTTGTGTTTTTGCATACCTTGTTACTCCTTGTGCATTTGCTCTGCTATTTGGATTTGTGCTGTTTGGCTTAGCAAATATGGATGATGCTCAGTTAGATGCTGCTGGTGCTGCTGCACAAGTAGCGTTCAATAGAATCAGGGGGGCTCGGCGCTCCAAGAGAGACAAAGGGCTCATTTGGTTCGAGGTCCTCGTGTTCACAGGGTGAGGCCCACCTTGGACAACATGAGGGACTTCGAGGTTTATGAAAATTATAGGCTCAATCGCGAACAGCTCATTGGCCTTTACGATGTTCTTAGATCTTATATGGAGCCACATAGACGTATTAGTTTAGTTGCATACACGTTGCATACACGTTCTGGCCTCCGGGAGTTTTCAATCTGGAGAGGGGTACATGCATGGGCTTGCTCAGGGTGCTTTCTCTGTGGTTTTTGACAACTTTCTGGACGCCATGGTACGAGTCAGTAAGCGTTACATAGGATTCCCTCAGAATGATGGTGATTGGAGGCGCCTGAAGAGGGAATTCTTTGCTATCGCTCGAATGCCCAATGTCTTGGAAGCAATAGATTGCACCCACATTGCGCTGTGTGCTCCTGCCGATGACTTGCCCTTCCGAAATCGCAAACACTTCCATAATCTGAACGTGCAGTTTGTTTGTGATGCACGGATGCGGATTATGAACGGGTGTGCGAATTTCGGCGGGGCTTGTCATGATGCCCGCATCCTCAGACAGTCATCCCTGTGGTGGAAGTTTGAGGGCAGAGAGTTTCCACCTGGGTGGCTCATTGGTGAGTATTTGTGCACAACATGGTTATTTAGTTAGAAAATTGCCCCTGTAGTCTTAAAAAACAGTTGTGTTTGTGTAATGTGCAAAATGTGCAGCTCTAGGATGGAATTTAACCATTTAATTGTCTTTCCGCAAATGTCTAGTTTTAGCTCCAAACAGATATGTAGCATGTCTTAGCTTAAATGGGCAGATAAAGAATGCAATTTAACCATTTTGTTTTTATTTTAGCAAATGTCTGGTTTATGCGAAATACGCATATGTAGCATATCTTAGCTTAAATGGGCAGATAGAGAATGCAATTTAACCATGTTATTGTCTCTTTCCGCAAATGTCTAGTTTTAGATCCAAACAGATATGTAGCATGTCTTAGCTTAAATGGGCAGATAGAGAATGTAATTTAACCATTTTGGTTTTATTTTAGCAAATGTCTGCGAAATACGCATATGTAGCATGTCTTAGCTTAAATCGGCAGATGGAGAATGCAATTTTACCATGTCATTGGCCTCTATTTATCAAGCTGTCAACCGCAAATACGCTGGAATTCCGAAGCGTATTTGTGGCGAGGCTGATTCGCCATAGTTATCAAGCCCTACAGACTGGCAAAAGTAGAATTTAGTGACGTAACATACGATCCGCCGGTCTCAGTCCAACACAGATCGATGCTTATGTCACTCCAGATGTTCCGAACGCAAGTTCGGCACAATCGGACTACTTTTGGAAGTTATCAAAGAAGAACCAGGTACGCTTGCCACTATACCGGCCTCTAAATCTAAATAAAATTACTATTATTAACTAAATTATTCCTATTTAAAACTAAATACTTACCTGTAAAATAAACCCTAAGATAGCGACAATATAATTAATAATTTCATTGTAGCTATTTTAGGATTTATTTTTATTTTACAGGCAGCTTTGTATTTATTTTAACTAGGTATAATAGTTATTAAATAGTTATTAACTATTTAATAACTACCTAGCTAAAATAAAGACAAAATTACCTGTAAAATAAAACCTAACCTAAGTTACAATTACACCTAACACTACACTATCATTAAATAAATTACATAAATTAACTACAATTAAATAAAACTAATTACAATTAACTAAAATTAACTAAAGTACAAAAACAAACAAACACTAAATTACAGAAAATAAAAAAATTACATGAATTTTAAACTAATTACACCTAATCTAAGCCCCCTAATAAAATAAAAAATCCCCCCAAAATAATAAAATTCCCTACCCTATATTAAATTACAAATAGCCCTTAAAAGTGTGTTTTAGAGTAAGGTTGGGTGTGTGGGTGGTGGGTTTTAATGTTGGGGGGTTGTATTTCTTTTTTTACAGGTAAAAGAGCTGATTACTTTGGGGCAATGCCCTGCAAAAGGCCCTTTTAAGGGCTATTTGTAATTTAGTATAGGGTAGGGAATTTTATTATTTTGGGCGGATTTTTTATTTTATTAGGGGGCTTAGATTAGGTGTAATTAGTTTTCTGTAATTTAGTGTTTTTTTGTACTTTTAGTTAATTTTAGTTTATTGTAATTAGTTTTATTTAATTGTAGTTAATTTATGTAATTTATTTAATGATAGTGTAGTGTTAGGTGTAATTGTAACTTAGGTTAGGATTTATTTTACAGGTAATTTTGTCTTTATTTTAGCTAGGTAGTTATTAAATAGTTAATAACTATTTAATAACTATTGTACCTAGTTAAAATAAATACAAAGTTGCCTGTAAAATAAAAATAAATCCTAAAATAGCTACAATGTAATTATTAATTATTTTGTAGCTATCTTAGGGTTTATTTTATAGGTAAGTATTTAGTTTTAAATAGGAATTATTTAGTTAATAATAGTAATATTTATTTAGATTTATTTTAATTATATTTAAGTTAGGGGGTGTTAGGGTTAGGGTTAGACTTAGGTTTAGGGGTTAATTACTTTATTATAGTGGCGGCGGTGTAGGGGGGGCAGGATAGGGGTTAATATGTATAATGTAGGTGGCGGTGGGGTCCGGGAGCGGCGGTTTAGGGGTTCATATATTTATTATAGTTGCGGCGGGGTCCGGGAGCGGCGGTTTAGGGGTTAATATATTTTTATAGTTGCGGAGGGGTCCGGGAGCGGCGGTTTAAGGGTTAATAACTTTATCTAGGTGCGGGGGGGGGGCTCCAGGAGCGGCGGTATAGGGGTAAAACAGTATAGTATAGTGTGGGTGCTTAGTGATAGGCTAGCAATAAAGCTGCGAATAAGCAGCGAGATCGATGAATGTTAGTTAACAACAGTCCGCTGCTCATTGCAACGTACTTGGTGCTCGTTTTTTTGACAGCTTTCTTGATAAATTTGGCGAACGTATTCAGGTCCGCGGCGGCGATGTTAGGCGAGCTTAGGCGAGCGTATTGGGGCCGTCGAATGCAGGTAAGTAGACAGCTTGATAAATAGAGGCCATTGTCTCTTTCTGCAAATGTCTAGTTTTAGCTCCAAAGAGATATATAGCATGTCTTAGCTTAAATGGGCAGATAGAGAATGCAATTTAACCATTTTGTTTTTAGTTTAGCAAATGTCTGGTTTATTTGAAATACGCATATGTAGCATGTCTTAGCTTAAATGGGCATATAGAGAATGCAATTTAACCATGTCATTGTCTCTTTCCGCAAATGTCTAGTTTTAGTTCAAAACAGATATGTAGCATGTCTTAGCTTAAATGTGCAGATAAAGAATGCGATTTAAACATATAATTCTTTTTTAAGGAAAATGTTTATTTTAGGGGATTTTCGTGTACACAAATGAAAAGTATAATTTAATATAATAATTATAAATAAATTATTAATATTTGTCATGTTCATTGTTATGTTCATTATTTATAGGTGATTCTGGTTACATGAGCCGGCCTTGGCTCATTATGCCTATACGTAACCCCACTGACGAGGCCCAGGAACGCTATAATAGGGCCCACAAGCGGACTAGGGCTGTAGTGGAGAGGATGTTTGGGCTCCTCAAAATGAGACTAAGATGACTGGACAGGTCTGGAGGAGCCCTCCAATACAGCCCTAGTAAGGTGGCGAAGATCGTTATAGTCTGCAGCATCCTGCATAACATTGCACAGCGGGCTGGGATGCTGCAGGCCGTCCAGGCGCCCCAAGGCTTCCTCCAAGATGAGGAGGACGACCCTGTTCTAGAGGGGCCATTCTGGGACGAGGGGCTCAATGTCAGAGCAGACATCATCAACCACCACTTCAGATGGTAAATAATAGAAGTTAGATAGGAGTATTGCCAATATGTGTGAATTCTAGGGAAATGAGAAGTAGAGAATTGTGCAAACATGTTAGGATTGTTCATCAAATGATTATAAAAAATTATTTTGATTATTATAGGTGATGCTCCTGGCATTGGGCCCTGTAGCGACTTCGCCACCTGGTTTTTAAAGACATCAGCTGGTAAGTATAAATAATGTATGGACTGTGGCTGGCGGGAATTTGGCACAACCACCCATCATATGGCATACATTTTACAAAGTAGTATTTAGTTTACACATTACTAGAAATTTGGATACTCGGAAAGGGATCCTCTAGCAAGACAATATGCTTCAAAGTCATATTCAAAGTCACACATCAGAGGTTAGGTCTGCACAATGTATGACTCATCTTCACACTTGATTGATAGAACATAGCACAAGATGCTACACACGCTTAGTAAGCTAGTGATAGAAATAGTTTCAGAAATGGGGGGGTGCAGAACTAATTCACACACTACTATTAATATTTTTATTTTCACTTTTTCGGCCATTAGGGAGATGACTTCATCTAAAGACTGAAAGTGAAGAATTCAAGACTGAAAGTGAAGAATCCCAGACTGAAAGTGAAGAATCCCAGATTGAAAGTGATGAATACCAATGTGATAATGTCTGGCATTGTCTTTCAAACGAGCTGACCTTGAAAACCATACAAAGACATGTTCACATGGTAAGTGGCAACAATTTTATGGACTAAGGCTGTGGATGCATCCTATTGGAGACACTTAGATTATTTTTCTTTTAGATGGTATTTCACAATCCTCTATTTTGAAAATGATGAATAAGACACCTAATGAAGATAAACTGATATTTTGAAGATAATTGCCTGTCAAAGACCATACATCCAGGTTAGTTTGCACAATGCATGCTAGTTAAGAATCACAGGAGGAAGAATGTTAAAAGAATTAGGAATAGATTTTGTCTAATTTAAAATGCTAATGTTTAATTCTAAGATTGATTAGACAATATAATGGTATTTGTAATTATGGATAGATATAGATTTCATGTCTGAACCTTTTTTTTAATATCAAGACCAAAAAAATACATGTTAGAGCATAGACACAAGATGATTTAACAATTATTCGATTTAATGAATATTTTAAGACATGTGTTCATGAAATAACTAATGTTTATAATATTTTTCATTCTTTTTCAGAGTTTCATCTGTGATGATTTTTTTTATTAAAGAAATTTTATTTATTTTCTTGTCAATAAATTTATTTTCATACAATATCTCCTATTTTTTGTATTAAAATACATATTCTTAGAGACATATCTCTATCACAGTAAGATAAGAAGAAATATATCCATCTAATCTGAAAAGTAAACCAAATATTACTCACATGACTGTTAGTCATCTATTTGACAAGCACATGCCTAATATAAAATAGAATAATTTTGGTTAATTTATTTAATGTAAAATATCAACACTGATTATTCAGATAATGTTAAAGTCACATATCTTTCAACAATTGAATTTGGACTTAAATACATCTATGCTTTTATTGTCTGATTTATAGATGTTAAAATCATAAAATGTTTATGACGAGGATATGTAGTCTAAATCAGGGGTCGCCAACCTTTCAGGCCTCAGGGACCACTAAACTCACAATTTTGAATCCCATGGACCACTAACATGATTTTTTTTAAAAAGGTAAAAATTTCTATAATGTGTATATATATATATATATATATATATATAGGGAACAAGGAAACTCCTCGGCACACCAGGGATAGATAAAAAGCCAGTCTTTATTTACTAACGAGTAAAAACAAGATCCTCATACAGCAGCATGGTAAAAACAATAGATGAACCGGAACAGGGGGAACAACACCTCCTGTGACATCATACGCGTTTCATGCCTCTGGGGCACTTGTTCACTGATATAGAACAGGTGGTGTAGGTGCTCTTAATATACAGATTGCTGTCCAATAACATAGCATCAATGAAGACACATTTCATTAACCCCTGAAGTTCCTGTCACAAACAAAAAATTACTAATCTATATAGCCTCTATATGTAGTACCTATTACAAAAATAAGTGCATATATATACATTATATTATAACATATATTTGATTCACAATATCACAATTTAATAATGACCATATATACCATTGTTTTTCTTTTTGTATGTAGCAATGAAATATTGTAATATTAACAAGAAAAAATAATAAATTCAAGTATAAATGTAGGTATATAATCAAATTGGACATCAAGACCTAATCCTCACTGTAATGTGAATGACAAAACAGTTTATAATGCGTTAGTTTGAATAGTGTTATGTTTAAAAGAACACTTTTTTTCTTTGTAACAATGCATTATAGTGATTGGTCAACGTTGAACAAACATATTTAAATCCATTCTGGAATTCAAACCCGTAGGTACCCTAGTTTTTAAATGTAGAATCCAAAAAACCTCCCTTTCATCCAGTTTCTTTTCCCTGTCACCACCCCGGGGATGTCTAGGGATAAAGTCTATGCCCTGTACTTTCAACAGAGATTTATCAGAATTGTGAAAATTTCTAAAATGTTTGGCAATGGGCGTTCTTGAGTCAGGGTCCTCTATGGACCTAAGATGCTCCATGACTCGGTCCTTCAAGGACCGTTTAGTGCGTCCCACATATTGAATGTTGCACCCCTGACAAGTCAATAGATAAATTACATGTGTACTGTTGCAATTTATAAAATATCTTATATCACTTGTCTTGCCTAATGCTTCTGATCTACAGGTGTTACCCTGAACTATATGTGAGCATGTTTTGCATCGTGAGGCATTACATTTATAGCACCCCTTACGTTTTTGTAACCATGTGTCATTTACGACTCTAGGCAACATGGAGGGTGATAAAATGTTTCTCAGTGTCTTAGCTTTGCGTGACACAAACTTGCAACCTCCCTCCAGGACTTGATTTAGTTTTTCATCACTCTCTAGGATTGGAAGACTCTTTTTAATTATCTTGCAGATCTTTCCATACTCCATACTGTATGGTGTAGCAAAGATTGGTACAGAAGTAAAAGGTTTATCATTACTCTCCTTTATGCCCCTTCTGTCTTTTTTATATGTCAGAAGTTCTGACCTAGGGACCTTGTCCACTTCAGTTTTTGCTTGTGTCAAAATATTTTTGGGGTAACCTCGTGATTTTAATCGCTTAACGGTATCTGCAGCATGCTCTTCATAGGTTTTCGGATCCGTACAGTTCCGTTTCACCCGAATGAGTTGACTTTTGGGAATGGAGGCAAGAAGATGTGATGGATGGCAAGAGTCATATTTGAGAATACTATTGCCTGACGTGGGCTTACGGTATAGTTCAACCTGAATTTCTCCATCTATTGGTCTAATGGTTACATCCAAAAAATTTAAAGAATCTGCACTGGATTCTATTGTAAAAATGAGATTTAACCTATTATTTGACACATATTGATGAAAAGAGTGAATAGATTCATTTTCTCCATCCCAGATAAATACCAGGTCGTCTATATAGCGACCATAGTAAATAATAGATTGCCTGAAGGGGTTTGTATCTCCAAAGATGTGGAAGAGCTCCCACCAACCTAAAAATAGGTTGGCGTATGATGGCGCAAACTTGGCGCCCATGGCCGTTCCACATCTTTGGAGATAGAAACGTCCTTCGAAAAGAAAAAAGTTGTGAGTCAGCAAGTATTCGGTAGCTTGCAACAAGAAAGATATCGCTGCCTCATCATAATTGGATCTATGTCTTAGAAAAAACTCTAATGCCTCCAAACCTTTATCATGAGGTATTGACGTATATAATGAAGAAACGTCCATGGACATAAGAGTGTAACTAGATTTCCATGAAATCTCTTGTGTTTGTCTGATAAAAGATGTAGTGTCTTGAATATAGCTTGGTAGTGCTAGAACTAGGGGCTGCAAATATATGTCCACCAATTCAGACAGTGGTTCGTTGAGGGACCCTATCCCCGCTACAATTGGGCGCCCCGGAGGATTTAGGGGATCTTTGTGTATTTTGGGAAAATAGTGAAACACGGCAGTTACCGGCCACTCAGGAATCAAATATTCTGACATATTGGCCGAAATAATACCATTGTCCATGCCGTATTTCACTATCTCCCTCAGTAAACCCTTGTATATTGCCGTAGGATTGGTGGCCAAAGTACAATATGTATTACGATCTGATAATTGGCGAGAGGCTTCCCGGACATAATCTTGCCTATTTAGGACTACTAGGTTTCCACCCTTATCGGACTCTCGAAATACAAGATTTTTATTTGTAGTTAATTGTTTCAATGCTAAATTGTCAGATGCAGTGAAATTTTTATTAGAATGTTTGGTATTGTTTGTAGTAGTAGAGAGAGGATTTTTTAAATCACTGTCAAGTTTAATGAGTTGGTTTTCAATGGTTTGTTGGAAAATATCCAACGAATTGCCTCTCGTTTGTACTGGATAAAAAGTACTTGTTTTTTAATCTTGATATATTTATGTCCTGAACAGACGGACCATGTCTAGTGCCATCAGTATCTAAGAATTGTAAATCTTCCATATCTTGTATACAACATTTGTCTTGGAATGTTAAACCACTCTCAAAATCATTGATAGATTGTTTATGAGAAACATTGTTTTCCCCGTCCGACATTAACTCTGTCTCAGACTCATCTTTTAGGAAATGTTTTTTAAGAGTGAGTGATCTCACAAATTTGTTTAAATCCAAAATGGTCTGAAACAGATTAAAATGACAGGACGGAGAGAAACTCAGTCCTCGTGACAATACCCTTTCTTCCTCATAACTAAGATTATAGTTTGATAAATTGATCACTTCTTTTGCAGATATCTGTGTGTTTGTTTCCTCCTTACTCTCTGTGGGTATCGTTTTGTTTTTTCTGTGTCTACGACGGTATCTATTTTGGCCCCCTCTACGTATTATTTTGGATGTAAAGGTTTTAGAATTGAGTGAGGTGGGCCTGATCCGTTTTTTGACATTGCTAATTGGGGAACAGTAGGTGTACTGAGTGCTGATAACTGTTCTGAAGTGTCTTGTGTGTATCCTGCGGAATCACTGTCTGATGTATCATAATCGTACTCTGTATCACTAAAGGTTACCTTTTTGTTCTGTTTTGATTTTTTGTATCTGAGTTTTTTGCTCTTATTGTTGCTAACAGAGACCGATCCTATATGTGACCATGAGTAAACATTTTCAGTATCATAGTCCATTTTATCTCTGTTAATTTTTTGTGCCTTAAATTCCCACAGTTCTCTCCGAAATTTCTGCATATTTTCTTTAAATTGAGTATCATAGAGACCGAATTCAGGGTCTGTTTGTACCTGTTTTAGTTCAATTTGTAAATCTTGCATTTGTTTGATCAGTGTCAATCTCTGTTGTTTTTTATAATTAATCAGAATTGTCATTAGTGTTTGTGAACATGTGGAAAGGGCTTTATTCCATTCCTCTATAAACTTTGAACATGTGACATGGAATGATGGAAACTTCTTAATCCTAAGCCCCCTAGGGATATGTTCTCTCTGTTGATAAATAAGGACGGTCTTGATGTCCAATTCTAGTCTAATGTCTGTCTTTCTCAAACTGTCCATTTGTACAAATAAACTCTCAAGGTCATGTTGAACATTGTCTAACCAAGACTGTAATGTGTCTGCTGAGGGATCTAGTGTTTGTGTAAGATCCTCAAAAACAAAACCTTGTGCTTCTTGTGCTTCCATGGTATATATATAGATATAAACAAAAATAACACTTAAAATAGATGTATAACGTATATATTGAACCACACTAATAATCACCACTATGGTATTGAAAGATATTTCTGGAAACAACAATTCATGTCAGTTGTACTGTGTCTAAAAGTACAGTGGTTGTTCAAATGATTGCTGATATATATTTGTTTAAAAAGTGCCCGAGTCAATTAAAACTAATATCAAAATTGATAGATAATATACATAGGCACCTGCTGTCTCATACTTATAAATTAAACAAATATTATATCACATATTCAATTTATACCACAATAGTTAATAAATCTAGTAACCAAAATACTAACAGACACATGTATTGAGATCAATCTGCTAGAAAAGAATAATTAACCCTATATGTTAATTATAATCTATCCATAATTGAACACTTAATGAAAAAATTAGTTGATGAACACCAACAAAACAGGAGGCTAAACACACTTGCTATTCAATAATTAACGATGTCCAAATATTGTCACCAGGGAAATTGATAGGTAAAAAAACACAAAATGTCATAAACAAAACTCTCAAACGGTTACCAATACTTCATTTGTGCTATCCACTATGCGTATGATTAAGATGACAACCCGTTGTCCATAATAAAATGGAAATTTGAAAAAGAGAAAGAGAATTGGTTTAGTATAGTCTATATTGCACAGTCCATCATGATAATAATATTGTAGTCGTACAGACTATCCACAATGTACTCCATTAAGTCGTTTTTGTCGATATTAGATAGTCCATGGACACATATACATACTGGGGTATCCAAATGTCCAGAAGACATATATCTTAAAGTTATAGTTCCACAATATAAAGGCTAATGTGTGCTATTTACCAGTCACCGATATCGTGATGTAGGAAGTTGAAATTTAGAGGCTGATCTATCACTCCATTGGGCCCAAACATGTAAAAAGAGAGCAATCTTCAGGTAACGCTATGTGATGCGCTCGTGAGAAAACACTATCAATATGTGTAAAATGCTGTCATAAGCATCGGTTGATGAGCCACTTACCCGGAACAGAGAACGACACAGGAACACCATAGGTAAGGGTAGGATGCTCCAATCAACTCTTTCTCATGGCGTTCTTCTGCGTTACCACGTGTCCTGCTCCTCGGCCGCTACGGGTGCACGCAGGGATTACGTCTCTGTCCAGACGCTGCACATAGAAGGGAACAAGGAAACTCCTCGGCACACCAGGGATAGATAAAAAGCCAGTCTTTATTTACTAACGAGTAAAAACAAGATCCTCATACAGCAACATGGTAAAAACAATAGATGAACCGGAACAGGGGGAACAACACCTCCTGTGACATCATACGCGTTTCATGCCTCTGGGGCACTTGTTCACTGATATAGAACAGGTGGTGTAGGTGCTCTTAATATACAGATTGCTGTCCAATAACATAGCATCAATGAAGACACATTTCATTAACCCCTGAAGTTCCTGTCACAAACAAAAAATTACTAATCTATATAGCCTCTATATGTAGTACCTATTACAAAAATAAGTGCATATATATACATTATATTATGACATATATTTGATTCACAATATCACAATAAATATAGATGTTAAAATCATAAAATGTTTATGACGAGGATATGTAGTCTAAATCAGGGGTCGCCAACCTTTCAGTCCTCAGGGACCACTAAACTCACAATTTTGAATCCCATGGACCACTAACATGATTTTTTTTAAAAAGGTAAAAATTTCTATAATGTGTGTATATATATATATATATATATATACACACATACTGTACATAACTAGTATAACCATAGCTAAGTTTACATTATGTATTTATCTACACATTTTTAAGAATTATTTTTTTGAATGAACTAACTGAATGACAGAACTGAGAGAATACTTCCAAATGTCAGATGAAGGGTGAGTGCCAACTTTTGAGCTGGAAACAGATAGGCAGAAAGTGGGGGAAAAAGAATTATGTTTAAAAGGACAACAAGACTTCCAAGTTACCTCCCCAGTTAGGAATTATTCAACACTACTTATGATCATGGACAGACATTGGAGTCATAAATTAAGCTTATATCAGAAAACTCTCAATATGGATGTGAGCTAACCATGACTGATGTTACTGGCAATTACTATAATACTGGTGGGATATGGCTGATCTGCTGGATGGCAGTTACTGGCATTCAGGTGGAATGGCTTTGTGCACAGGAAAATTATTAGAATGAAAATTAATTCATATTTAATAAAATTAAGAAAGACGATAGAGGGGAGGAAGACAAACAGTGATGTAAGTCCACCTGAAGGAATTAGGAAAACTACTACAAAGAGACAGGTAAAGTGAAGAAAATAAATAAAATACAAGAGAGAAATTTTTTTTTTAAGAGTTTCTTTTTTTATATACTTTAATTCCACTATTTCAAGCCAAGACTATACCAACCTCTGCTGGCTTTAGAATGAAAGCATCTTCCTCTGAGCAGCTCACTGGAGGGAGTTAAAAATACAATCTAGTAACGCAAGTTGTGCAGTACTACGCAACGTGCCGTAGGGAGATTGTAATTTAACTCCTCTGTTGGTTTTCACTGATGTCCAGCCAGGCACTGTAGGGAGTTGCAGCACGACCAGGGTGACACCATCAGAGGAAATTTATTCTTGCTTGATGGTGTCAAGGACCACCAACATCATCTCGTGGACCACCAGTGGTCCATGGATCACTGGTTGGCGACCACTGGTCTAAATTATACAAAACAACATTGTTCATTTAACTTTTAGGAAAGGAAACTGTTTAACTTACATTAAAGTGACAGTGTAGTTGAATGTTAGATTTACATAATAATATCTGGGATTTTCCTTAGGTATCCAAAAACATTATTACAAAAAATATAGGTTATTCATCTTTAATTCTTTTTTAGGTAATATGTTAGAAACTATCTATAAATGAAAAGTAAGTTAATTTCATATTTAGACCAAGCTAATTATTGTATGCCATATTGATTACTTTTCAGTTCTAGTGGAGTCATTTGAAGAGTCATTTAACTATAGATAGATCAAAAGATAACTTATAGCAATTATTCTCCTTACCTCTTGGATAGATATAACATAACTAGATGTATTTTCACTCCCCTTTAGTTTCTTTATACAATGTTAACTGCACATATTCCTAATGGTTTGGTCCTTAAAGGGACATTCCAAAAATGTTTCATTTAGTGAATCATAGACAATACAAATTTTATTTAAACACCATTTAAATGTACTATTATTATCTAATTATATTCAGTCTTTAGATATCCTTTGTTAAAGAAATAGCAATGCACATGGGTTAGACAATGACATAAGGCATCTATGTGCAACCAACAATCAGCAGCAAAAGAGCCTATCTAGATATGGTTTTCAGTCAAGAATATCAATGGAAAAAAAGCTAATGAGAGAATAAAACTAAATGTGACGTTGTTTTAACATTGTATTTTCCATCTAAATCAGTAAAGAACATATAGCTTAAATGTCACTTTAAGGTAATGCTGTATAAATACAGCCATTAGAAGATATTTCATTCACAGTGGGGCAAACAATACAGAAGGTAATACAAATATGCTTGATTCTCATGTTATACTAATTTTTAGAAAGGGAGGTGCACAGAATTACTGTGAAATATCTACTTAATTGTGGCTGGCCAACAATGGATATTTACAATGTTTAGACAGATGTATTTAGATCAAGATTGCATATTAGCTCATGAAAGGGACGGTAATTAAAAAAAACGTTTCTTTCTGGAATGATAAATACAATTTAATTATTAACATTTAATTCTATCATCTATTTTAAATAATTATTTTTTGATTATTTCCTTTACAAACATATCTAGATATGCTCAGTAGCTGAAGATTGGTGGATGCACATGCCTTGTGTGATTGGCTCAACCATGTGCATTGCAATTTCTTCTGTTAAGGATATCTAAAGATTAATCTAAATTGATAGTTTCATTTTAAAGTATAAAAATATATTCTCTCTCAGGATCATGTTTAGAAAATATTTGTTGTAATGTCCCTTTAAAAATAAAGACGCCATTGCCCAATAACAGATGTGAGCAGTTCAGACAAATACAAGCTTGATGTTTATTTACTAATAATAAACAAACGTGTATTTTAACATTTATAAACAGATTAGACAAGTTCCGGCCATTATAACCATAAATTACGCATTTCAGAAATCTCGCGTGGGAAACGTATCTTGCAATACGAGATTCGCATCTTTAAAAATTCAATTTGAATGTCACGCAATAGTACACAATCAATGTGCATTATAAATACATTTAATAGAGCAATGTCAATACTTCACAATAAGTCACAAAATTTATTTAATAAAACAATAAATACATACAATGTTAAATTTGTATTAATCCAACTTATTTGTATTAAAGAACATGATCGATATTAAACATCGAAATGTGTAAAACATTTACTCATGTGACTGGATTATATTTCCCAAAAAAATGTCAAATTAATATTTAATGGATCACTGATATTACATCTGCGTCACACATATCCGCATAACAGTCCCATGAGTTACAAATAAGTCTACATGAAAAATGTAGTAACAGCACCCCCAGGAGGTATGTGTATGAAAGTTACTAAGATATGAAACATTAAGGAACAACCAATCAGAGTTCATCACACAAACATAACTTGCATCATTATGGTCTCACAGACATGATAACAAAATTTCAATATTTTATCCAATCAGATGTACAAATACCATGTCCAATGGTGTATCTCATGTTTACTTCACCATATAAAAGTCCATTACACGTTGCCATCTTTGTCAGTTCTCTTATGCCTGCTGGCAGTGTATATACATTCTGTTTCCTCGTTACGAGTGATGTTGATCGACCATGTACCTTACAATAGACGTGGTGGTGATAGAGGATTGGCATTACTAAGAATGGAATCCCGCTGGATCTTCACATTGGATACAGTTGCCCCTCGAGGACTGAATGTTAACATAGATTTCGGCTGTTGGTACAAACACAAATGAGTTGTGAACTCCTGGGAGTCATCCAGGACTTAATTTCTACCTACTCCTCAGGCATGATAAAATGTATACTTATTTGAATTAATAGGGGGCTTTAGATTGTTTCGCCCTCTGTAGCTACCTCCCCACATGCCTTGATACCATGGGTATAGAGGGCTGTGTTATTAGTTATTTATACTATGGGTTGCGGTAGCATTTTTTGCTTCATGAGCTATATATAAGGTTTGTTTCTGTGTTGCATATAGATAGATACCTTTTCTAATATTGTATTTCTATGTAGGGTTACTAGGATCATTTATTGATCGACCATTAATCTGTCTCCTGTCAGAGTCTTACCCGTCTGCGCACCCGCATCACACCAATGTTTATACGTTGTTTCCATGGTTACGCATGTTTCCTTGTCTCCACCTAGGATGGCGGCAACGTGATGACGTCACGCCACGCCTACGTTGAGCCCGGCAAATGTTTTTTCAGATTTGTGTGAGTGGGTGTGCCGCGGATTTACACTCTGATTGTTTTATCACTTGGGATGGGTGGGTATATAAGGTGTGGTTTTGTTTAAGTCTTCACATTTGGTTTTGTACACCATTGACAAAGGCTCGTGTTTGAGCCGAAACGTTTGGTAAACGATACTGCCAATAAACCGGAGTGTTTTTGAAAAAACCTGTGTGTCTGCTTCATTTGGATCCTGGCTGCAACACGAAGCCCGTCCGTGGGATTCATAGCTGCTTTACTATATATATATATATATATATATATATATATATATATATATATATTAGTATTTGGACTAGCAGGCATGATGCCTCCCAGGTTCACCAAGCCGTAGAGTGCAGCACTGGTCAACGCCGATGAGGACTTCTATCCGCAGCTGTTTGGGAACAAGAAGAAGTCGACGAAGCAGAGCATTAAGAAGGCCCTCTGGGCATCTATCACCAATGATGTTAATTTGGTGTTGGGCGTCCAGAGGAGCCAGGATCAAATCATGCGGAGGTTCGGAGATATGAGGTTGTGCCTGCACAAAAATGTCGACCTCATAAGGGACTGGGTACAAGCCCGTAAGAGGGATGGGAAAAAAACGAAGCCCAAACAGAAACTCTACCTACTCCCTTATGAGGTGACTTTATGCAAACTCCTCAATCTCCGGGTCCCCCGCAGATTTAGATCCTCTAGCTCCTCTGCCTCTTCTTCTTCCCCCCCCAGCTGCTGGATCAGAAAGTCCTGACCCGGAGGCCAGTGCAGCTGCTTCTCCGTCTGGTGGCCTGGAAGAAGAAAATAGAGAATCTGAACCAGGTAAATATCCGACTTAATATAATATATTAATATTTGAGTAGACTTTTTAAGAAATGTGTATATAGTCATATATTCAACCTATATAGATCTCACAACACACGCTGACTATCGAATCATAACACATTTCAAAATATTATTTGTTATTGTTCAATATTAACAAATATATCTCGTTATACACCCAATTACCAATATATTTGAAGTCTTTATAAATGATACTCATCACACTCCTATATCCAAAACAATTCTGAATCACGGATGCACAATTCCGCTTGGAATCATTGCGCAATGATCACGAAAAATAGAATTGCGCACACACGTGAACATGTGTTTGCTGTAACTGGCATCGCTTTAGACATGTTGGTCAAATTACGGATGCGCAATTCCGCTTGGAATCATTGCGCAATGATCACAAAAGATAGAATTGCGCACACACGTGAACATGTGTTTGCTGTAACTGGCATCGCTTTAGACATGTTGGTCAAATGTATATGTTAATTAGTATATACAGGGAGTGCAGAATTATTAGGCAAATGAGTATTTTGACCACATCATCCTCTTTATGCATGTTGTCTTACTCCAAGCTGTATAGGCTCGAAAGCCTACTACCAATTAAGCATATTAGGTGATGTGCATCTCTATAATGAGAAGGGATGTGGTCAAATGACATCAACACCCTATATCAGGTGTGCATAATTATTAGGCAACTTCCTTTCCTTTGGCAAAATGGGTCAAAAGAAGGACTTGACAGGCTCAGAAAAGTCAAAAATAGTGAGATATCTTGCAGAGGGATGCAGCACTCTTAAAATTGCAAAGCTTCTGAAGCGTGATCATCTAACAATCAAGCGTTTCATTCAAAATAGTCAACAGGGTCGCAAGAAGCGTGTGGAAAAACCAAGGTGCAAAATAACTGCCCATGAACTGAGAAAAGTCAAGCGTGCAGCTGCCAAGATGCCACTTGCCACCAGTTTGGCCATATTTCAGAGCTGCAACATCACTGGAGTGCCCAAAAGCAAAAAGGTGTGCAATACTCAGAGACATGGCCAAGGTAAGAAAGGCTGAAAGACGACCACCACTGAACAAGACACACAAGCTGAAACGTCAAGACTGGGCCAAGAAATATCTCAAGACTGATTTTTCTAAGGTTTTATGGACTGATGAAATGAGAGTGAGTCTTGATGGGCCAGATGGATGGGCCCGTGGCTGGATTGGTAAAGGGCAGAGAGCTCCAGTCCGACTCAGACGCCAGAAAGGTGGAGGTGGAGTACTGGTTTGGGCTGGTATCATCAAAGATGAGCTTGTGGGGCCTTTTCGGGTTGAGGATGGAGTCAAGCTCAACTCCCAGTCCTACTGCCAGTTTCTGGAAGACACCTTCTTCAGGCAGTGGTACAGGAAGAAGTCTGCATCCTTCAAGAAAAACATGATTTTCATGCAAGACAATGCTCCATCACACGCGTCCAAGTACTCCACAGCGTGGCTGGCAAGAAAGGGTATAAAAGAAGAAAATCTAATGACATGGCCTCCTTGTTCACCTGATCTGAACCCCATTGAGAACCTGTGGTCCATCATCAAATGTGAGATTTACAAGGAGGGAAAACAGTACACCTCTCTGAACAGTGTCTGGGAGGCTGTGGTTGCTGCTGCACGCAATGTTGATGGTGAACAGATCAAAACACTGACAGAATCCATGGATGGCAGGCTTTTGAGTGTCCTTGCAAAGAAAGATGGCTATATTGGTCACTGATTTGTTTTTGTTTTGTTTTTGAATATCAGAAATGTATATTTGTGAATGTTGAGATGTTATATTGGTTTCACTGGTAAAAATAAATAATTGAAATTGGTATATATTTGTTTTTTGTTAAGTTGCCTAATAATTATGCACAGTAATAGTCACCTGCACACACAGATATCCCCCTAAAATAGCTATAACTAAAAACAAACTAAAAACTACTTCCAAAATATTCAGCTTTGATATTAATGAGTTTTTTGGGTTCATTGAGAACATGGTTGTTGTTCAATAATAAAATTAATCCTCAAAAATACAACTTGCCTAATAATTCTGCACTCCCTGTATGGGAAGAATACAGTATCCTTATTTACAATCTTCTACATTATAAAAGCTATACTAGCAAGATCAAAATAAACAATGAACTATCTCTATCAATTGTTGAGAATGCAAGAAGACACAAAATGAATTAAAGCTACAGTCAACAACATATAAGATTGAAAATAAAAATACAGGATCTCTTTATTTAGACATTAATTGAGGAAACAATGAACTCATGTAAATACAAATAGATTTGTACTTTGTAAATTAGAATTGAAAAATCAGATTGTTTGTCTCCATGACCTGATTTGTATTAATGATATCTAATCCTCATTGAATATTTTACAGATCGTGATGTTGGTGCTGGAACCTCAAGCCAGGGTTCGTCACAGCATGGTATGTCTCATATTAATTTACCTTTGTCTTACAAACCTGGACATAACATTACATAATACATTCACATTGTTCGATATTTATATGGATACTCTTATTATCTTTTCTGGTTATTTTAAAATAAGAATCACAATTACATTGTAATAAGAATCTAAAATTATGAGTATTTGAAGATATCCCTTCTATTCTTGATCTTCACTTTAATGTAAGCTTAGGTTCCTGCCCATTTTATATTCTGCCCCTGTGTAGTTCTTGCGATTTTTGGGATACATTTAGACAACACTAACACATTTTTTAAAAAGTGCCGAATCTAAAAATATAAATTTCATAAGTTTTTTTGTTTATTCTTATCATTAAAGGGACATGAAAACAAACATTTCACTTTTAGGATTTAGACACATGTGATTTCACAATAATTTCAAATTGGATTTGATTATCTAAATTGCTTCAGTCTATTGTTATCCTTATTATAAAATCATATCACATGATGTCATGATGACATATTTTTCATAATAACTTCAGTTTTGCATTGTGATCAATATGTGTTGTGTCCAAAAAAAGATTAATGTACAATTCACAAATGGATCTATGTGCCACATGGCTTTGGTTTGATTTTTCACCAGTTGTTATTCAAAGTGTTGTTTGTGTGTATTATTTCAAAAACAACTATAAATAGGTATATTTAGATATGCAATAGAATTATATGAGATGAATAGTCTGTCTAATTTATTAAGAAATTAAACATATGTTAAAGACATCATTTTCTTTATAATCACCTTGATTAACTCAATCATTTATTGTTCATATTAGTGGTCTATTCTTCACATTTCTAAGTATATTATTTTGAAAATTCGATACTGATGGGATTTAGTTATGTCCAAACTGTGTTCACTAATATATATCTATATCATTAATAGATATAGTTGCTGTGGGGAGCCCAGAGGGATCCGGCACCGATGGTGAGATGCCTTTGCAGCATTTGGGTAAGTCCATTGACTCATGCATATGCCATTGAAGGTGTATTTGTAATAATATTATGATCATGATTCTGATGAAGCATTACATTAGAATAAAACAGATAATTTACTCCTCTGATTAAATATCTATTTATTTTTAATCTGGAAAGATTAAGATCTCAAAGCTTCTTAGTCTACACCTTTGTTTTTCAGAACATGGATAGCATATGTTTCTTTTTAGTATAAATTTAGACAACAATCATGAAGTGATACACACATGAGAACTCTTAAATGTTCCATGTACTCTGCTTTTGAGATAATTGTAAAAATACAGACACTAAAATGTAATTATTACTCATCGAGAATAACAAATCTAATGTTATTTGTATGCTCCATCAAAATGATGTAAATCATAACTTTGGCTCAGTATATCTTTAATGCAACATTGATGTGTGTACTTGAGCAACAGTAACATATGTTATAATATCTGATTTTAACATGTACACAACACGTTATGTTTTACAGAGATTGATGTAACATGTGAGATGGAGGAGGAACAGGCTCCTTTGTAAGTATCATTCTAAATCCACATTATAACATATTTGATCTCATATCACTCCATATACCAATCACCACTACTTGGATAGAACAATAGAAAAATAACTTTTTAGTACCTTATCTCTTCTATAACCTACTGGGAGTGTAATTTGTTCTGCTTGCTGTGTTTACTCAGCTTGGCCTCGAGGCCAAAAAGGTTTAAGGATAGGTGTGGATACCACAGGCTAACTCAACTTTTTCAAATGCCAATGTAAGGACAATGGAAATAATTTTAAACAATTTAATACACTTAAGCTGGTAAAGTGGATCATTGGGAACCAATTAAAGGGGAGAACATGTTTGAGTAAACTGTCTCTTTAATGGTTTATGTGTGAAGAACATATTTAATGTCTTTATTATTACAATGTATCTTTGCTCTCTTTTTATTATGTTATGTAATTATCATTAATATTCTTTGTTTGCTTTATTTTAGGTTGTGACTCAGCATGGCTGATGCTAGAGACTCTAGCACATATAGAGCAGGCCGTGCTGAGGAACAGTCTGTTCCTGGGAAGGATACATGACACTATGCAGGTTGAGCAATTGACTCTACGATGTATGATGCGTGTAGAGTCAATGCTTGAATCTGTAGCTGGACATGCACAGGACGATGAGGGTGATGCTGATGACCCATAAGTAGAGGATCCGGAGATGCTCCGAGGGCGCAGATACTAATCTTCCGTGTTTACAGTTGTTGTTGTTGTTGCCAATTGGCCTTTTTTTTTTTTTGTTGTGCCTTTTGCACTCTTTTACCTTGTCAAATGGCTCCAATGGGACTGTGTTGGCCCTTGTCAACTCCCTCCAAGGACTGTGATGCACTCTTTTACCTTGTCAAATGGCTCCAATTGGGCTGTGTTGGCACTTGTCAACTCCCTCCAAGGACTGTAATGCACTCTTTTACCTTGTCAAATGGCTCCAATGGGGCTGTGTTGGCCCTTGTCAACTCCCTCCATGGACTGTTATGCACTCTTTTACCTTGTCAAATGGCTCCAATGGGGCTGTGTTGGCCCTTGTCAACTCCCTCCAAGGACTGTGATGCACTCTTTTACTTTGTCAAATGGCTCCAATGAGGCTGTGTGGGCCTTTGTTGGCCCTTGTCAACTCCCTCCAAGGACTGTGATACACTCTTTTACCTTGTGCACAAGCACGTTTTTCCAGCTAGCTGCTACCGTAAGCAATGCTGGTATTGAGAGTTGCAGTGGCGGTAAATATGCCTCTACGCTCCCTTTTTGGAGCCTAACGCAGCCCTTCAGAGAACTCTAAATACTAGCGTTATTTAAAAGGTGCGGTGGGGAAAAAACACGCGTAGCTAACGCACCCCTTTGGCCGCAAAACTCTAAATCTAGCCGTCTGTTTTTATAAATATTATATGTCCATGTTGATGTAAAAAGGACACAAATACATTAGAAATGCTCGGCTGAGTGAAGACGACTCAAGGTAGGGAGATCTTCAGGGGGGTAGTGTTAGGTTTATTTAAGGGGGGTTTGGGTTAGAGTAGGGGTATGTGGGTGGTGGGTTGTAATGTTGGGGGTGGTATTGTGTTTTTTTTACAGGCAAAGAGCTGATTTCTTTGGGGCATGCCCCGCAAAAAGCCCTTTTAACCCTTTAGTGACAGCTGACGTACCAGGTACGTCACTGAAAAACTGTCACTTAATGACAATTGACGTACCTGGTACGTCAGCCGGTAAAACGAGCGCTGCAAGCGATCGGTGATCGCTTCAGCTGCTCTAACCGTATTGCTACAATGCCTGCATGTTGAGGCATTGTCCAATACGTAACTAAACTGCCGGGGAGCTTCAGATCTTAAACTCCCGGCAGTTTAGTGCATCGGAAGCATTTGATCGCTTCCGATGCTGGCCCCTGACATGCTGAGTGCCTTGTTGGGTAAAGGCACTCAGCATAAGATGTTTTTTTAAAAAAAATAAAATAAAAAAAAAGGGAATTTTAAATAAAATAAATATTATATATACTTTGCCTGCAGACAAGATGGTGTCTGCAGGCAAGATGGTGCCGGGTGCTGCCCTTCTAAGGGCATGGCTTCAGTTTGGAGGGTGTTCCTAGCTTGCCTCATCATTAGAGGCAGGCTAGTAACATCCAATCAGAAACTGCCTCTAAATGTGATCACTTGTTAGAGTGATCACCATTTTGCTGATCAAGTCAATATTTGTAAATATTGACTATGACCACCATGGATCTGCCTCCCTCTCCTCACTTGTTGTTTAGTGAAGGAGAGAGACAGATCTGTATTGAGAGGGAGAGTGCAATTGCATTTAAATTTTGAAAAATATCAGACCCAAAGGCTCTTTTCAGAGCCACTCTGTTGTTGGTATATATATATATATATATATATATATATATATATATATATATATATATATATATATATATATATATATAAAATATATAATTTTTAACCCTGTCTGTGCCATTGATCTCTGCATAAGCATTGATCTTGCACAGGAGCACACAGCAGCACCTTTTTTGCTGTCTGCAATTTTTTTAGGGGTTAATTTAAAAATATAATTTTTTTTATTAATTTTTTATATCACTGCTTTAGGCATTGATTATAGTTAATATTTTTAGGCGTTGATATCACTGCATTGATATACAGGCTCTTCTAAGAGTCATTAACACCGTCTGTGCGCAGATCACTGCTTTAGGCGGTGGTTAATATTTATTTAATTTTATTGTAAGACCCAAAGTCTCTTATAATAGCAATTAACCCATTTTTTGCTGCAGATAACTGCTTTATCACTGCTTAGGCATTTATTTAAATTTATTTAATTTTTTTTTGTAAGAGCCATTAACGTAGGTTCTGTGCGTAGATCACTGCTTAGGCATTGATTAATTTTATTGTAAGACCCAAAGCCATTAACCCCTTTTTGTGCCACAGATCACTGCTTTAGGCATTGATATCACTGCTATTTATTTTTTTTGTAAAAGCCATTAACCCCTTTTGTGCCGCAGATCACTGCTTTAGGCATTGATATCACTGCTATTTAATTTGTTAATTTTAATTTTATTGTAAGACCCAAAGTCTATTATAATAGCCATTAACCCCTTTTGTGCTGCAGATAACTGCTTTATCACTGCTTAGGCATTGATTTAAATTTATTAAGTTTTTTTGTAAGAGCCATTAACGTAGGTTCTGTGCGTAGATCACTGCTTAGGCATTGATTCATTTTATTGTAAGACCCAAAGCCATTAACCCCTTTTGTGCCGCAGATCACTGCTTTAGGCATTGATATCACTGCTATTTATTTTTTTGGTAAAAGCCATTAACCCCTTTTGTGCCGCAGATCACTGCTTTAAGAATTGATATCACTGCTATTTAATTTGTTTGTAAAAGCCATTAACCCCTTTTGTGCCGCAGATCACTGCTTTAGGCATTGATATCACTGCTATTTAATTTGTTTGTAAAAACCATTAACCCCTTTTGTGCCGCAGATCACTGCTTTAGGCATTGATATCACTGCTATTTAATTTGTTTGTAAAAGCCATTAACCCCTTTTGTGCCGCAGATCACTGCTTTAGGCATTGATATCACTGCTATTTAATTTGTTTGTAAAAGCCATTAACCCCTTCTGTGTGTAGATCACTGCTTTAGGCATTAATATATATTTATAATGGCACAGCGTTTTTATACTGCTGACGAGGCTTATGCCATCCTGGCTTCAGATTCTGAGGCCTCTGCCTCTGACGCAGGCTCTGATTTTGACCCTGGTCAGTGCTCAGATACATCATCTAGTGAAATAAGTGTATCTAGAAATGAATCTAGTGCTAGTGATGTATCTGTGGCTTCTGAGCCCCCTTCCAGAAGGAGACGTGTTGCTCCAGCTGCTGAGGAGTGGGTAGTGCCTAATCTCCAGAGGCCAGATATCCCTCCTTTCACAGAAAATCCTGGCATCAATCTGGATGTCACAGGATTTACTCCCCTTCAATTTATGCAGCTTTTTATGGGGGATGATGTTTTGGGGAACATTGTCTCCCAAACTAATATGTATGCCCAGCAATTCCGTGCTGCTAAGCCTCAGTCTTTTTGGGCAAAGCAGCAATGGGCCCCCATTGACGTGTCAGAATTTCTAAAATTCTGGGCACTCACAATGCTGATGGGCATAATCAAGAAGCCATCCATCCGCTCCTACTGGAGCACTAGCCCCATCTGCTGTACCCCCATTTACAGACAGTCTATGCCTAGGCAAAGGTATGAAATGATACTTCGTTTCATGCATTTTAATGACAACAGCCTTTGCCTCCCTAGGGAGCATCCCCAATTTGACAGGCTGTACAAGATCCGCCCCCTGATAACCCACTTCACTGCCAGGTTTGCAGAGGCTTATACACCTGGAAAGAATATCTGCGTAGATGAATCCCTGATGAAGTATAAGGGAAGGCTGGGATTCAAGCAGTATATTCCTTCCAAGCGCTCCAGGTATGGAGTGAAAGTGTATAAGCTCTGTGAGAGCGACAGTGGGTATACTCAGGCCTTCCGGGTGTATGAAGGGAAGGATACCCAGCTTGACCCTCCAGGTTGCCCAGAACATATGGGAACCAGTGGCAAGATTGTCTGGGACCTAATTCAACCCCTAATGAACAAAGGGTACCACTTGTATCTTGATCATTTCTATACAAGTGTCCTTTTATTCAAGCTACTGTATTGTTTTGATACAGTAGCTTGCGGTACTATCCGTAAGAACCGCATAGGATTCCCAGAGCAACTGTCACGCACCCGGCTACGAAGGGGGGAGACCTCAGCTCTGCGCCAAGAGGAGCTCTTGGCAGTCAAATATAGAGACAAGAAGGATGTATACCTTCTCAGCACCATCCACACTGAAAGGACTGTGGAGGTCTCTGTACGTGGCACAGCTGGGGTCACAAACAAGCCAGTGTGCATCAAGGCCTATAACCGGCATATGGGTGGGGTTGATCTGGCAGATCAGCTGCTTCAACCCTACCTAATTATGCGTAAGACAAGGGCCTGGTACAAAAAGGTTGCAATTTATCTTATGCAAATTGCAACCTACAACGCTTTCTTGTTGAACAAAAAAGCAAATCCCGAAATGAAACTCACTTTTTTGCAGTTCCAGCTCCAGGTCATTTCGGCGATTTTGTACCAAGATGCACCTTCTCCCCAGGCGGTGATGGGGGAAAGCAGAGTTGGGGTTACCCACTTTATTTTTAAAATTCCTCATACTACCACACAGCAGAAACCACAAAAAAGATGCAGAGTCTGCTATAAAAGGGGGCTGAGAAAGGATACCACATTCTACTGTCCTGATTGCCCTGGACAACCTGGACTCTGCATTGGTGACTGCTTTAAACGCTACCATACATTGGTGAAATTTTAATTTTTTTTTACATTTACTGTTCCTGAATTTATTTTTATTTTTTACTTTTACTGCTCCAGACTTTTTCTTTGTAATAACTTACAACAGGATCTCCTAAATTAGAGTAAAAAAGCAGTGTGTGTGTAAAACTGAAAATTGAAAAATTACCACCATACACTGTCTCCAATTTGTTTGGCTAAAACGGTTCCATCAAAGGCATCAAAGCACTCCATATACAATACCTTGGGGTGTCAACATTTCAAATATATACACTTGCATGCCAATAAATAGACCTGGGGTATGCGATTGCCCCCAAACTAAAGATAGGCCTATGAGAAGAAATACTCTCACTTTTAACTAAAATTACAAGACATAAAATTCTAACAGAACCTTCCCAAACTCCTGGCAAACCTATGCATGGGGGACATAGGTGTACTCAGGAGGTCTTACAGAAAACAACCTGTATTGTGTTTTTGCAATAACTTACAACAGGCTCTCCTAAATTATAGTCAAACAATGTAAAACTGAAAATTAAAAAATTACCACCATACACTGTCTCCATTTTTTTGGGCTAAAACGGTTCCATCAAAGGCATCAAAGCACTCCATATACAATACCTTGGGGTGTCTACATTTCAAATATATAAACTTTAATGACAATAAATAGACCTGGGGTATGCGCTTGGCCCCAAACTAAAGATAGGCCTATCAGAAGAAATACTCTCACTTTTAACTAAAATTGCAAGTCATAAAATTGTAACAGAACCTTCCCAAAATCCTGGCAAACCTATACATGGGGGGCATAGGTGTACTCAGGAGGTCTTACAGAAAACAACCTGGACTGTTTTCTTGCAATAACTTTTACCACGTTCTCCAAAATCACAGCCAAAAAGCAATGTGTGTGTAAAAATAAAAAATACCACCACACACTTTCTCCAAAGACTGTTGCTTGAATTAGTGCATGGAAAGTGTTAAAATACCAGCATTTGAAATACCCTAGGGTGTCTACTTTTCAAAAATATATGGTTTGTTGGGGGTAAATTACATTGGCTGGCTTCAGAAATGTTCCAAATAGGACATGGGTGCATGATGACAGATTTGAAAATTTCAAGTTGGAAAACTGGAATGCACCCCCTAAAAATAAGGCCTTTTAGCCCCCAGGGTACCCAACACACCTATACATGGGTGGTATCACTGTACTCAGGAGATGTTGTTGAACACATATTGAGGTGTTTTTTGACAGTAACACATAACAGGAATTGAGAATCCATGCCTAAAGTACAATGTGTATGAAAAATAACACAAAAAAATGACTACCCAAAAGTTTGCCAAAGACGGTTGCTTGAATTAGTGCATGGAAAGTGTTAAAATACCAGCATTTGAAATACACTAGGGTGTCTACTTTTCAAAAATATATGGTTTGTTGGGGGTAAATTACATTGGCTGGCTTCAGAAATGTTCCAAATAGGACATGGGTGCATGATGACAGATGTGAAAATTTCAAGTTGGAAAACTGGAATGCACCCCCTAAAAATAAGGCCTTTTATCCCCCAGGGTACCCGACACACCTATACATGGGTGGTATCACTGTACTCACGAGATGTTGTTGAACACATATTGAGGTGTTTTTTGACAGTAACACATAACAGGAATTGAGAATCCATGCCTAAAGTACAATGTGTATGAAAAATAACACAAAAAAATGACTACCCAAAAGTTTGCCAAAGACTGTTGCTTGAATTAGTGCATGGAAAGTGTTAAAATACCAGCATTTGAAATACCCCAGGGTGTCTACTTTTCAAAAATATATGGTTTGTTGGGGGTAAATTACATTGGCTGGCTTCAGAAATGTTCCAAATAGGACATGGGTGCATGATGACAGATGTGAAAATTTCAAGTTGGAAAACTGGAATGCGCCAACTAAAAATAAGGCCTTTTAGCCCCCAGGGAACCCAACACACCTATACATGGGTGGTATCACTTTACTCAGGAGATGTTGTTGAACACATATTGAGGTGTTTTTTGACAGTAACACATAACAGGAATTGAGAATCCATGCCTAAAGTACAATGTGTATGAAAAATAACACAAAAAAATGACTACCCAAAAGTTTGCCAAAGACTGTTGCTTGCATTAGTGCATGGAAAGTGTTAAAATACCAGCATTTGAAATACCCTAGGGTGTCTACTTTTCAAAAATATATGGTTTGTTGGGGGTAAATTACATTGGCTGGCTTCAGAAATGTTCCAAATAGGACATGGGTGCATGATGACAGATGTGAAAATTCCAAGTTGGAAAACTGGAATGCGCCCCCTAAAAATAAAGCCTATTAGGCCTCAGAGAACCCGACACATCTATACATGGGTGGTATCACTGTACTCAGGAGATGTTGCTGAACACATATTGGGGTGTTATTTGGTAGTAACCCTTAACATTCTCAGTACATGTATTCTTAAATTGCTATTTTGTCAAAAATTCACCACTTATTTTTTTTCTTTTAAAACTTTGGCATTGATTGGTGCTAAAATGGTTGCATGAAGAGAGTCAAAATACCCCAAGTTTAATACCTTAGGTTGTCTTCTTTTTAAAAATATATACATGTGAAGGGTTATTCAGTGATTCCTGACAGATATCAGTGTTCCAATGTAACTATCTCTAGTTTTGAAAAAAAATGTTTTGGAAATAGCAGTGTGCTACTTGTACTTATTGCCCTATAACTTGCAAAAAAAGCAAGGGGCATATAAACATTAGGTATTTCTAAACTCAGGACAAAAATTTGAAACTATTTAGCATGGTTTTTTTTTGGTGGTTGTAGATGTGTAATAGATTTTGGGGGTCAAAGTTAGAAAAAGTGTGTTTTTTTCCATTTTTTCCTCATACTTTATATTTTTTTTTATAGTAAATTATAAGATATGATGAAAATAATGGTATCTTTAGAAAGTTCTTGCAATGGCAAGAAAAACGGTATATAATATGTGTGGGTACAGTAAATGAATAAGAGGAAAATTACAGCTAAACACAAACAGTGCAGAAATGTAAAAATAGCCATTGTCATTAAGGGTAAGAAATTTGAAAAATGGTCCGGTCATTAAGGGGTTAAGGGCTGGTAAGTTAATAGAGCTGTTAACTATTTTAATTTAGATTAGGGTAGGGAATTGTTTTATTTTTGGGGGCTTTGTTATTTTATTAGGGGGCTTAGAGTAGGTGTAATTAGCTTAAAATTCTTGTAATCTTTTTTTATTTTTTGTAATTTAGTGTTTGATTTTTTTTGTAATTTAGTTTAGTTTATTTAATTGTAGGTACTTGTAGTTAATTGATTTAATTTATGTATTGATAGTGTAGTGTTAGGTTTAATTGTAACTTAGGTTAGGATTTATTTTACAGGTTATTTTGTAATTATTTTAACTAGGCAGCTATTAAATAGTTAATAACTATTTAATAGCTATTGTACCTAGTTAAAATAAATACAAAGTTGCCTGTATAATAAATATAAATCCTAAAATAGCTACAATATAATTATTCGTTATATTGTAGGCTATTAGGGTTTATTTTACAGGTAAGTATTTAGTTTTAAATAGGAAGACTTTAGTTAATAATATTTAATTTATTTCGTTAGATTAAAATTATATTTAACTTAGGGGGGTGTTAGGGTTAGGGTTAGACTTAGCTTTAGGGGTTAATACATTTATTAGAGTAGCGGCGAGGTCCGGTCGGCAGATTAGGGGTTAATACTTGAAGTTAGGTGTCTGTGATGTTAGGGAGGGCAGATTAGGGGTTAATACTATTTATTATAGGGTTAGTATAGGCGGGAGTGAGGCGGTTTAGGGGTTAATACATTTATTAGAGTAGGGGCGAGGTCCGGTCGGCAGATTAGGGGTTAATAAGCATAGGTAAGGTAGCGGCGACGTTGGGGGTGGAGATTAGGGGTTAATAAATATTATGTAGGTGTCGGCGATGTTAGGGGCAGCAGATTAGGGGTACATAGGCAGATTAGGGGTACATAGGGATAATGTAGGTGGCGGCGGTGTGCGTTCGGCAGATTAGGGGTTAAAAAATTTTATTATAGTGGCGGCAATGTGGGGGGACCTCGGTTTAGGGGTACATAGCTAGTTTATGGGTGTTAGTGTACTTTAGAGCACAGTAGTTAAGAGCTTTATAAACCGGCGTTAGCCCAGAAAGCTCTTAACTACTGACTTTTTTCTGCGGCTGGAGTCTTGTCGGTAGAGGGTCTAATGATCACTTCAGCCAAGACTCTAAATACCGGCGTTAGGAAGATCCCATTGAAAAGATAGGATACGCAAATGGCGTAAGGGGATCTGCGGTATGGAAAACTCGCGGCTTGGAAGTGAGCGTTAGACCCTTTCCTGACTGACTCTAAATACCAGCAGGCGGTAAAAAGCAGCGTTAGGACCCCTCAACGCTGCTTTTGACGGCTAACGCAGAACTCTAAATCTAGGCGAGACTCTTATTTGAATGTTGACAGCACATGTATTCCAATTTCACTTATATCTTATTGTAGTAGTGTACCAAAATCAATCACCGTGTGTAATGCGCATATTTTAGATGATTTATATCTTTCTCTTATTCTTTTTTCTCTTTAATTATCCTACAATATATTGCCATAGGTAGGCTGACCATATTTCAACTTGAATAAGTGACATGTTTGATCAAAACATGTATCATTATTGTTATTCCAAATAAATCTTAACATATCTTAAAACATCCCTGACATATGTATTTCTCATGTGTCCCTTTTTAAATGGTAAAGATGGACACCATAGCTATAGGTAACATATAATGTATAAACAATTCCTATTTTCATAATGTATCTCCTAGCATTATTTCACATTTAAAGGCACATGAAACACAATAATCCAAAGATTAAAATTCAATGTGAAAATGTATTTCAAATTGCAATGTCCTACATAATCGTGTAACATAAAATGTTGTTTTCTGGTCTATTTAAACCCTGCTGCTTGCTAAATAGTTAATAATCCTCTGCTTCTAATGAAATATATCCTTATTTTCAACAATGGATTCTATTTCATATATCACAGTATTACGTTATCTAGCAGGACATTGCTAGCTACCAATATAGCACATACTAGTTTATAAAATATAAATAAGTTTCTTATTGACATGCCAAGCTGTCAAATGAGTCCTTGTATTGGCTGACATTTTTATGCGATCAAGGATTCGCCATGTTGCTTAAAACGTCACCTGCCAAGCTGTCAAATGAGTCCTTGTATTGGCTGATGTTTTTACGCGATCAAGGATGCACCTTTGATTGGATGGCGTTTTTTACGCGATCAACGATGCGCCATAGATTGGATGGCGTTTTTACGCGATCAACGATGCGCCATGTTATTTAAGACGTCACATGCCAAGGTGTTAAATCCATCTGATTGGATTACGTAGTTCTGCAATATTTGAATTTGCACGTAACCCAGGTTTGTCAATGAGAAGACAAGTTTAAAACCATAAAAAACTTGAGCCAAAAATAATGTGTAGTGCGGTTGCAAACCTTGTGTTTTCCCAAGTTTAAAACCATGTCGAATATGGATTGTGTGAATCATGTACATTGTTGAACCATAGATGATAAAGAACACAAAAATCTCTTTTGATGGCTGTCTCGTTGAATAAACGAATGAAAGCAATATGTTTTCCTGCATAAGATATTTTGAGGCAAGTGCAAATCCATGAATATAGTTCATCTTGTTTAATATGTTTGTCAACAATATTTTCCTTTTTATAAATAATGACTGTGTTGTGTTGAATTTTCTCCATATCTAATTCCTAAAGATGCGCTATTGTATTTGAATCAAGTAAGCAATATGCATTGACCTTTATCATATGCTAAATATATGAGATGCCTACTTATTCTAGATGTTATGTTGTGTTATTTTTTATTAAAGGGACATTATACACTTATTCTTTCAACACATATATGTTTTTTCGATCTATTTATATAGTCCTTTTTTTATAATCAATATCTAGTTATGCTTATGTTTAAATAACATTGCATTGATTTTCTGACTCCTACCCAAGCCTCAAAGTTTGATGTGAGTACCATCAGCTACCTTCTCCAGCTTGCTCCTGTTTGTGTAAAGGGTCTTTTCATATGCAAAGGAAGGGGGATTGTCTTATTTCCCACTTGGAATGGGCTTTCAAGCTAACTTTTCAACATAGCTAAACAGATTTTCTAAGTAAGCTTTTAAACCGTTTTCTCATGGATTTTGATATCAGTATGTGGTCATCTTGTTGTGTATAGTAGTGTCTATTACATGCAGTTCTCTGAAAATGATTGTATACTGTCCTTTTAATGTAAATGCTCAGTATTGTGTCATGTATTAGTTCCACATTGGTTAATCTCCAAATATATTAGTGTGAGCATATATTTCTAAAGTAACTCGTAAAAGGACCTTAAACCATATTCCTTCTAAATTAAATGTCTTTCTTAAATAATTCAAACACAATAATGTCTCTTTAAGAAAATAGACTTTATTTAACACGTCAATAGAAATAAGGCATACAGGCTTAGTATCCTATTCCAATATTTTCATGTTTGAACAAATACATGTAGATATACCAACAATCCCTAAGGATTAGTATATGTTAGCATATGTTATTTTTTAAAGGGACAGTCAAGAAAAAAAGTAATGATTTTAATGTCGAAAAATGCATTTTTTTCAAAACTATATCTCAAACATTTATCACCAATTTATCTTAGTTCTCTTGTTATTGTTAGTTGATATCTAAACCTAGGAGGTTCATCTGCTCATTTCTTAGAGCTTGAAGAGTTCATCTAATCTGAATGCATTTTGACCACTAGAGGGCATTTTTTTTGCATTTTCATATAGAAAACATTGAGCTCATATAGTATAGTTACCCTGCATTGATCAGTGATTGGCTGAAATGTTGGTCTGTCAAAAGAACATAAATAAGTGGTCATTTTTCTGAGGCATAGATACAAGGTTAATCACAGAAGTAAAACATGTATTTCTCTAAGTGTTGTTTTTCAAAACTTGATAATGCGTAATAAAGTGTTTTCTTTGTAAAAAAAAAACAACAATGTGACACTCAACAAACCCCTAACCAGTTCAGGTATTTCATGTGTTCTAACTCAAGCACACCCGGTGCAACCAATGAAGCCCTTGATTTGTTGCACCAGGTGTGCTTGAAACAGCAATCACAATTCCTGCTTCCCCGGATTCGTCATCGATCTGCTAACTACAGCAGGAGAAGCGGGCAAAGGATCGCCGGTCTGTTTTCCATAAAGAAAGGTATTTTAAAAAATAGGCTTCATTGTAAAAATTTTAAGAATATTTTTAGGACACTTCCTTTATTGATGATCCTCATAAGGCATAAGGGACAGTCAACACCAGAATTGTTGTTTTAAAAGATAGATAATCCCTTTATTACCCATTCCCCAGTTTTGCATAACCAACACAGTTATAATACACTTTTTACCTCTCTACTTAACTTGTATCTAAGCATCTTCTGACAACCCCCTGATCACATGACATTTTATTTATTATCTATTGACTTTCATTTTAGCCAATTAGTGCAGTGTCTGCCACAATCCACGGGCGTGCTCGCAATGTTATCTATAGGGTTTACCTGAACTAGCTCTCCCCTGCTGTGAAAAGCAAATACAAAAGCATGTGATTAGAGGTGGCCTTTCAAGGGCTTAGAAATTGCCATATGAGACTTCCGAGGTTTAGCTTTCAACTAAGAATACCAAGAGAACAAAGCAAAATTGGTGATAAAAGTAAATTGGAAAGTTGTTTAAAATTGCATGCCCTATTTGAAAAATAAAAGTTTTTTTTGGACTTGACTGTCCCTTTCTTTAAACTTTACAATCACTTTAAAGTAGTGCCTTGGGTTACATTGTAGCACAATCTATAGCTTACTGACTAGAAATCTTTATTTGAAATTGCAAGTTGATTTTCAGATGATGTTAATCCTAAATATGGAAAATGTTCATATTTAGTCACAGACCAGAGAGTATGTGCAAGTTAAAGCACGCTGTCATATTTTGTAACATTAGTTGCAATTTCACTCTGGGCAATCAGCCAAAGATCTGATTAGTAGAATAACAGGCTGGGTTTCTTTTATAAAGACATTCGTTATTTAGTTGCAACAACACAGCACAGTTAACCCCTAATGACCAATGACTGATTTATTCCGTCATTGAGCATACTGAAGCTGTGTCCTTAAAGGGCCAGTAAATCTAGCAAATAATGTTATACAATTATATAACAGCTTAGCGCCAGATTTCTAAAGTGAAGGGTTAAATAGATATCTCGCAAAGAAAACAGAACAGCCGGCCCGATTGCGCTATTTAACTCAATGTAGCTCGCTACCAGACCAGAGCGGGAGCGAGTTACATTGAGTTTAATACCTTGATTGGGCGCGCTGTGACTAGACAGCGTGCCCGCGATGCGATTTGGAGAAGAAAACAGACCCACTCAGTAGAGCCAGGAGCGGCGTTCTTTTTTCTTTGCGAGATATCTATTTAACCCTTCACTTTAGAAATCTGGAGCTAAGCTAATGTTATATAATTGCTAGGTTTACTGGCCCTTTAAGGGGTTAAAGTAAACATTTTCAGTAATACAAAACCCTCTGTGCCTCAATAAACGTATTTCCCTGTTTATCATAAATATTTTAGTTAGATGTTGTGGGATTATATTTACTACAGTTTATGGTTTTACCTGTTACACTGGGAGATAGATGTGCTGATAAGTGCACCACTATAATCCAAATCACAAATCCAAAGATATCTTCCTTTCTGTGTTGTGCTCTGTAAACTGTAGTAATCCATACACTGTAGTATATATCTGATCTTTCTTCTTCCGGCTGTATAAACCATACGCCGAAAACAGTCTGCCCTAACTACTGCAAACTGCACATGTGCAAACCACCGTGACCACTAGAAAGGATTATTTGTGAGACAATGGTAACAGCGAGTTAAGGCTCCAGATTCAAACACAATGCAATGTGTGTGGGAGTCTGGCAGCCATTTGCAATAGATATACAGCGCAAGAAAATTGAAAATAACTTTATAATCATATATGGAGGTCGGGCTGGAACATGATGAAAGAGGACTACTGAATTGAATAATAAATTCTATGGGGGGATAAAATATTCTATCTCTTTTTTTTTTTTTTTTTACACAAATGTCTTTCTTTACTCATTTTAAAGAAGTTAAACACACAGGGGTTTATCATAATCCTTTAGAAAAACATATCTATAGATTTTCTGCAGACAATCACCATTAAAGTCGATGGTGATTTTTGTAGATAAATCATTCACAAAACTTTTCTAAAGGATTGTGATCGACACCATAATCAGTTACACTCCTGGAAAATCTGCATTCTGTTCCAGATGAGCCTGCAGCCAGTGAATGCATTTAATGTAATGTCATTTTAAAGGCTATAATAGTCGAAAAATGACATTCTATAGTTCTTTAGAACATGTAATTTTAACCCTGAGGTGCACTGCTGGTCCCCAGGCAGAAACTACGCTGATCTATTCAGCAGCACTAGTTGCACGATTTGTGCGATTAGCGCTGCTGCTAATTGGATCAGCGGCGGGTTTCACTTGGGACCAGCAGAGCAGCACTTCTACTGTGTGTTTAGCCCATTTTTAATAGTACTGGGTCGATAGTCATAAAATTACATGCTTTAACATATTAGATCATGCAATTTGTTGTGTATTATGGCCTTTACATAGTGCAGTTTCTTTTTACAATGGAAAGTCACTTACTAGAAATCTTAGCATTATCTTTAGCTCTTATCATCTGTAGAAGAATTCACACTATGCTGTAAATAAAACTAGAACTGTATCAGTCCAGCCTGATGAACTGCATTTAGCAGATTAGCTTTCATCTGATAAAAACAAAGCAGCGGTGTCTACCTGTAATGAACAGACCCATAAAACCAGATAAAATTCAAGACAAAGGGATATAGAAAAGGAAAGGGAGGACAAGGAAAATAATATGAAGAGGAGATGTGGATATGAGGGGTGAAATTTTATCAAACAACATAAGTGAGTGAGTTAAACTCTACCCCTTTCCACAAGCTGCACAGCTCTTATGAAAAGCATAAACAGATAACTGTATCTCTGAATATTTGAAATACCATAAATTATATAAAGGGTGTATGTTTCACTAGGGCAGCAGGATTTAGGAAGAGCAGTGCATGTTTTGTTATATAAGTGTCACGCTATTTAGCGCTTTCACTCGAGCGTAAATTTCACTAGAAGTAATTTTTTTGCACGTTGGGTAGCTCACATATTACTTAAGTTGAAAGTTAACATTTGCACACGAGCTAAACCCAACATGAATTATTCATATTTCACATTCCAATGTTCTTAACTTACAGAACAATGTAATTTTTATTGTAAATCCATATTTCTATATAAAATGTAAATATGTATATACCTATATAGCTATTACTATAGATATATAGGTAGTGATGTCGCAAATAGTTTGCCGGCGAATAGTTCCCGGCGAACATAGCATGTTCGCGTTCGCTGCGGCGGGCGAACATATGCAATGTTCGATCCGCCCCCTATTCGTCATCATTGAGTAAACTTTGACCCTGTATCTCACAGTCTGCAGACACATTCCAGCCAATCAGCAGCAGACCCTCCCTCCCAGACCCTCCCAGCTCCTGGACAGCAGCCATTTTAGATTCATTCGGAAGCTGCATTGTTAGTGAGAGGAGGGACAGTGTAGCTGCTGGTGATTTAATAGGGAAATTGATAGCTACACTAGTGTATTCAGTGTCCACTACAGTCCTGAAGGACTCATCTGATTTCTGCTGTAAGGACAGCACCCCAAAAAGCCCTTTTTAGGGCTAGAACATCATTTTTTTTTGTTCCTGTGTAATCTAATTGCAGTTGCCTGCCTGCCAAGCCACTTGCCCAGTGCCACCACTCATATTTGGTGTAACAGTAGTGTAAATTTAAAAAAAAAAACCTTTTTTGACTGTGAAACATCAGTCTGCTAGTGTAATCTAATTGCAGTTGCCTGCCTGCCAAGCCACTTGCCCAGTTCCACCACTCATATTTGGTGTAACAGTAGTGTAAATTAAAAAAAAAAAACTTTTTTGACTGTGAAACATCAGTCTGCTAGTGTAATCTAATTGCAGTTGCCTGCCTGCCAGCGTGTGTGCCATGCCCACTTGCCCAGTGCCACCACTCATATCTGGTGTAACAGTAGTGTAAATTTAAAAAAAAAAATGTTTTGACTGTAAAATATCAGTCTGCTTGTGTAATCTAATTGCAGTTGCCTGCCTGCCTGCCAGCGTGTGTGCCAGGCCCACTTGCCCAGTGCCACCACTCATATTTGGTGTATCAGTATTGTAAATGTAAGAAAAAAAAGCTTTTTCGACTGTGAAACATCAGTCTGCTAGTGTCATCTAATTGCAGTTGCCTGCTTGCAAGCGTGTGTGCCAGGCTCACAACGTATACTATGCCCACTTGCCCAGTGCCACCACTCATATCTGGTGTAACAGTAGTGTAAATTTAAAAACAAAAAACGTTTTGGACTGTGAAACATCAGTCTGCTTTTTTGTGTCAGGCTCACAGCGTATACTGTGCCCATTTGCCCAGTGCCACCACTCATATCTTGTTTAATAGTAGTGTAAGTGTACATTTAAAAACAAAAAAAACTTTTTGGACTGTGAAACATCAGTCTGCTTTTTTGTTTCAGGCTCACAGCTTATACTGGGCCCACTTGCCCAGTGCCACCACTCATATCTTGTTTAATAGTAGTGTAAGTGTACATTTAAAAAAATAAAAACTTTTTGGACTGTGAAACATCAGTCTGCTTTTTTTGTGTCAGGCTCACAGCGTATACTGTGCCCACTTGCCCAGTGGCACCACTCATATCTTGTTTAATAGTAGTATAAGTGTACATTTAAAAAAATAAAAACTTTTTGGACTGGGAAACATCAGTCTGCTTTTTTGTGTCAGGCTCATAGCGTATACTGTGCCCACTTGCCCAGTGGCACCACTCATATCTTGTTTAATAGCAGTGTAAGTGTACATTTAAAAAATAAAAACTTTTCGGACTGTGAAACATCAGTTTGCTTTTTTGTGTCAGGCTCACAGCTTATACTGGGCCCACTTGCCCAGTGCCACCACTCATATCTTGTTTAATAGTAGTGTAAGTGTACATTTAAAAAAATAAAAACTTTTTGGACTGTGGACTTTTTGGACTGTGGACTGTGGACCGCACGTCTTGTAATTCTCTGTCTGGGAAATTATCTATCTATCTATCTATCTATCAAATCTATCTATTTATCTATCAAATCTATCTATCGTATCAATCAAATGTATCTATTGCATCTATTGATCTATCTATCTAATCTATGTATCTATCTATCTATCTATCTATCAATCAAATCTATCTATCTCGTGGCCGGACCGACCAAGCATCTTTTTCCATCTCCCGGTTCCTAAAATCCATGCCATATACACGTCCCCTGATAGGGGACGGAACAGGGATTAAACTGATAGGAATAGTACTACTTTACACACCTTATAATAACGCAGAGAGAGGCAACGCAGAGAGAGGAGTCTGAAGAAGAGGAGTCAGAGGAGGAAGGTGGCTTTGAGGAGGTGGAAGACCAAACACAGCAGGCGTCCCAGTGGGCTTGTTGTCACCTTTCAGGGACCCTTGGTGTTGTACGTGGCTGGGTGGAGGAAGAGACCTTCAATGACATCAGTGAGGACAAGGAACGGGACATGGCTAGCTTGGTATCCAACCTTGTGCAAATGGGGAGCTTGCGGTTGTGCAAATTGACTGTTTGCGGTTGTTTGCGGTGCGTTAAACGGGGAGTTTGGTCTGTCACTTTGAAGCGGGCGTAACCCTTACACTACCTGATCGATACAACATCATACCTGATGTTTTAAAGCACGTTATTCCAAACAATTTAGGAATGTTAGGTGATATATGCTCTTTATGGATTAAAACCAGACTCTGCATCAACTATGTAATTTTATGTGGGAGTTTTGCCATGGATCCCCCTCCGGCATGCCACAGTCCAGGTGTTAGTACCCTTGAAACAACTTTTCCATCACTATTGGGGCCAGAAAGAGTCCCTGTGGTTTTTAAAATTCGCCTGCCTATTTAAGTCAATGGCAGTTCGCCCGTTCGCGAACATTTGCGGAAATTCGCGTTCGCCATTCGTGAACAGAAAATTTTAAGTTTGCGACATCACTATATATAGGTATAGATATCTATTTTATATTAACATTATTAGATATATATATATATATACATATATATATAAATATATATATATATATATATATATATATATATATATATAGACAAAAAAGTTTGTGTTCTGCGCCTTTCTTCTGTGGTAATATAAAGATAGTGGGGTAATATCTCCCCTATACCTAAGAACTTACTTCAAGGAACCTCAATCAATATGAGGTAAGTAGTCACCCTTCACAGATATCTCTCCACGCTCTGTAACGAATCCAATCTGAATCCACTGTGCTGTAAGCTGAAGCTGAGTGTAGAATCCTCACTGTAGAGTATGATGTCTCAGGATATATGCAGAGGGAACAGACAAAAAGGTCCAAAAAATAGTGAAGTACATTTTTATTAAGAACAACACAATATAAGACACAGTTGTCAGCCCACTCACACTATACAACCTCAATCCTTATGAGGTAAGTAAAAGCCAGAGTATAAAATTCAATACAGTGATAACCGGATAATACAGTAGCCCCAGAGTCATTGATGACTCAAACTATAGCCGTACTGCGTCCCTGACGTGTTTCAAAGTCACCTTCTTCCTCAGAGGGGTAGAAGTACGGAGTTACTTACATTAGACATCAATGACAGGTATTTAAAAACGGCGGTGTACAAGCTGGAACGTAATTCCTGCTTCCTGATTGGTCAAAATACATAGCTGTTCATTGGATATTCATTCCGTTGCGTGATTGGTTCAAAATAGGTCACGTGTGTTAGTCATGTGACTCCTTTACAAATCAGCTTCCAAATTTAAGGTGGACCAATATCGCAATGGAAATACTACAGCACAAATGGAACATTGTATGGAAAAGTAACCACTTATTTATACATATATAAAAAACGTAAATAGCTAACAAGAGGAGTACATATTGCATATAGATGGCTCCTTCAATTGATATAATAGGTACGAAAAATGCATCTTTAAAAAATTACATAAATTAAAATCCCATTATCTGCATATTTAAAACCAGGACGTTATAAATACAAATGCATAAAGAAATTCATACAATATAACTGCTCAAATTCATATTATTAACAAGTGTATAAATAAACATAAATAAGCATAAAACTACATATAATAAAACATTTACATATTAAATATTAAAAACTATGTAGATAAAATTTCAGAGACTAAATGCATATAAACATCTCAATCCATTACAGGCCTTATTAAGGTGGACTACAATAAATATTTCTTATACTAAAAAAGCTTCCAAGTCAATATCTTTATTTAGACCCCTTGGTATCTTGGTGTCTAAAGTATGGATCCAATAAGTTTCACGTTTTGTCAAAGCTAATTCCCTATCTACATTTGGTACAGAGGTAATAAATTCAATAATTGTGCCTCTAAGGCAAGATGGATCTTTATTGTGAAAATACATATAGTGTGCAGACAGATTATGTGATTTTTCCCCATTTTTAATATTAGTGATGTGCTCTAATAAACACTTTTTATAGGGGCGTGTCGTGCGACCTATATACTGTAGCCCACACCCACATTGGAGTAAGTAGACAACATGATCAATTCTACAGTTCACAAGTGCATTAATCTCTACCTCCTTAATGTTGGAAATCAAGATTATCTTTTTAGTCACTCTATTTCTTGAATAATGATGACTACATGACATACAGTTAGCCCTATTGCATTTAAAAAAAAAAACCAATTGATCTTTTTTCCAGCCAGTTTGTCTTAGCCAAGGTTTTTTTTAGTTTACTCTGAGCCAACACTGACTTTAAATTTTTGTTCTTTCTAAAAATCAGACTAGGTCCCCTACTGGTTACATCATCCAAAAGTTTATCTTTCTTTAGGATGTGCCAATGTTTTTTGAAAATGTTCTTAATATCTGCCGCTCCTTCACTGTATGTTGTAATCATATTCACCCCTACAGTTTTGCTCCTGGTCTCCTCATTGTCTTTTATTTTATTTACATCATTCCCTTGTGTATTCAGTTCGGGTATCAACATTTGATTTCCCCCAGATAATAATAAGTCCCTGTTTAGATCCTTTGCTTTATTATACGCTACATCAATTATTTTCTTAGAATATCCTTTAGCTCTAAATTTGCTTTTTAAGATAATTGCTTCATTCTCAAAATCCTCTATTTTGCTACAGTTTCTCCTAAGACGCTGAAATTGGCCATAGGGGATATTTTTAATCCAACTAGGATTATGACAGCTTTTAGCGTTCAAATACCCATTACTATCTGTTGTTTTTTTGTAAAGTCTACTCAGAATCTTACTGTCTTGATGATATAGGACGAGATCCAGAAATTCAATTTCATCATTGTTTACTTTATCAGTAAACTTAAGGTTATAATCATTTTCATTGATATAACTCATAAAGTCTCCTAGGGACTCATTGTCCCCTTTCCAGATCAATAAAATATCGTCAATAAATCTCATCCATGTGACTATGTGTTCAGAGAATTGGTTATTAGTCCAAATCTGCTGTTCTTCCCAGCATCCCATGTACAGGTTAGCGAAACTGGGGGCAAATGTAGTGCCCATCGCAGTTCCGCTAACCTGTAGGAAAAATTCCTCATTGAAACAAAAATAGTTTCTTTCTAGGATAAATTTGATTGACTCTAGGAGAAAACCCTTACGATTGGTATTCAAAGTGGTTTTGGAATCTAACCAAAACTTGATTGCTTTTAGACCCAGTGTATGGGAATATTAGTATACAATGCGCTAACATCAAGAGAGACCCATTTAAAATTAGATTCCCATTCGATGTTAGCGACTCTTTGGAGGGTATGAGGAGTATCCCTCAGGAAAGATCTCAAAAGGGGGACCAAGGGTTGTAAATACGTATCCACATATTCTGAAAGTTTCGTTGTTAATGAACCAATCCCGGAGACTATTGGTCTACCCGGAGGACACGTTGCATGTTTATGGATTTTAGAAAGGTGATAAAATGTTGCCATTCGTGGACACTTTTGTTCAAGGAATTTCCACTCGTTTTCATTCAGAACATTGTGGTATTTGGCAGTATCAAGTAGAGATTTGTACTCTCTAAGGAACAACTCGGTGGGGTCAGATCCTATCTTTCTATATGTTGCTGTATCATTTAGAAGTTTGTAAGCCTCTGCCATATAGTCTGCTCTATTTTGAATCACGATACTGCCCCCCTTATCAGCTCCCCTTATAATTATTTCTCTTTCTAATTTCAAAGCATCTAGGGTCTGTTTGTCCTTAAGGGACAAATTGTCTTTCCTTATCTTATAAATTTTGCATAAATTGGTCAGATCTTCTTCAACTAGGTTCGCAAAAACTGGAATAAAATTACCCTTCGAATGTACCGGAAAGTAAGTGGAAGGGGGTTTAAAATCTGTGTGCATTCCGTATGTCAGGAAAGCATCCATAATATGATTAGAATCTTCATTAGAATTCCTCACATCTAGAGGCATACTCGCATCAGCTAATCCTTCAAGTGCCAATAAAGTATCTAGATCTTGATCATTCAATCTAGCTGGATCTATTTGATTTAAATGTGTAGTTCTTTCCTTCCTTGATTTGTCTAATGCCGTTTTAGGGTCAATTTTCGAATGAACTTATGTAGGTCTATAAAAAGACTAAAGGAATTAAGGCCCTTTGTAGGTACAAAAGATAAACCTTTCTTCAAAATATCTAATTCTCTATTTGAAAAAATCCTGTCTGAGAGGTTAAAAATCTTTACAAGCCCTTCATCATTTTTTGTCAATATGTTATTGACTTTTTTCTTTTGGGATTGTATTCTCTTTCCTGCTCTACACCCTCTCTTTCTTCTTCCCACCTTTTGCTATTTTGCTATGTGAGGAACATAACAATGGAAAATATGTCTAATGTGCTATGCATTTGAGATTTAGATCTAACGCTGTGTCGGGATAGCGTACATGAAGAATTGCCAACCTCAATGTGCGTTATTGAAATATTACATATAAAATATAAAAAAATATTAATAATGATTATTAAAAATGATTATACATACTGTAAAAAATAAATACACACGCACACACACATATATATATATATATATATATAGGCAAAAAGAGTCAGTTGCACTCTCACAAACAGTTCTCCAAGGGCCAGGGTGCTAGAGTAGTTGAAATGTAGCAAAACAGGAAACAGCACTCTCTGGACTTAAGTAAAAAACAAGTAGTTTATTCAGTAACGTTTCGGGGAATGCTCCCCTTCATCAGACCAACAACATACAAGTGAAGCAAACATTTAAGCATACACAAACCCCTCCCCCTAGTGCAAAAAACCGCCAAAAATGGTTGTCATAGCAACCAAACAACCAGTTCAAAGTAAATACATTTACCAATGCAACAATGACATCAAAGAAACCAGATCATTATGGTTAATTAGCATCAGGTCAATTAGCAAATCAACACATCATCCTACCACATAATACACCTGCTGTATATTAGTACTTCTAATACCCCAGTGGCAGTGTGTCCTTTTAAAGAGACATATCACAATATTATTAGCTAAGTACAGGAAAACAAGAATGTGTAGAAAAAAGGGGTTGAAAAAACGTTTAGTTAAACATCGGCACCTCATCATATTGAAATGCAATTCACGTAATGCACTTATAGTTAATGCCTAACTCATAATACCCGTACTACATAGTCAAGGGTCATGTGTACCATTAATGCTATAGACGCCAATAACAGCAAACTCGTTATTCAGATACCTCAAACGATGTGACCGTATTACATGCACAAAGTGTAGCACGACCTATGTAGTCACCCTGTTCAGCATCGGACCAACCTCGCGCTGAATCTAGCACAGTTACTAGCGGAACAACAAGGGTTATGCGCATGCGTGTAAACCCGGCGCAGTCCGGCCCCCAATGCTCCAGCTAGGTACCCAATAGGATAGAAAGGACAAGCCCCCACACCGGACAAACAGAGTTATTAAAATGGCATGGTAAGAGGGTGGGCCCCAAGGTTACTACTAAGGGAAGGAAGGGTCCGGGTCATGAACGTAATAAATGCAGCAGGATATGCAGTAGAAGATAGTACAACACACCTAATACCCAGATATCAGGAGTCACCCACTTAGGTGTAGTAACCCAGCTAGTTCAGTCTGACATACACGATGAGATGGGTATATGCGTCTGTCTTTTCTAACCTGTCAGCACCGGTCTTGCGGTCAAGACACCTATTGTCCCTGCATAGGCAATTTTACAGGGTCACATAAAGGTTGTCTATAAGTGTGCGCATGCGTGTCAGCCATGCCCAGTCAATTATTATTGGTATAAGGCAAGGTCCCTGATAGGCCGTATGGGACAAGCCCCTATCCCTGTGTGAGTAACAGTTTTGCTAAGAGATAGGGGGGCAGGGGTCCAAAGTCAAAAGATATGTCGGTCACAGTATGTTTCAGGCTGATGCTATGATTACAGGTTTGCTAGAGTCCGGTGGCCCAGAATTATAAGGATCGCTATAAAGGAAAAGAGACCCCTAAACTAATGTGAATAAATACATAGTACAGGCAGGTCCCATCCCCCTAGGTACAGAAAATACTAGTGCTAACAGGGTTCCGTAGTGCAAGGTTAATAGCACCAGCACTCAGTGATGTGTCAACACTGCGGTGTGCATCAAAAGTAACATCCACTAGTGTACATAACAGAAACAACCTAAATAAGGGTACACGTCAGATGATATTAAGAAAAGGATGGCTAATCACAGGAGTGCCATCCGGACGGCAATTGAGAAAGGCAAGAGTGACCAACCGGTGGCCAGACATTTTATGGAGAAGGGTCACTCTGTGGCGGACCTGAGATTTAAACTCATCGATCATGTACCCCCAATGCCTAGGGGAGGTGACAGGGACACCCGTCTCCTACAGAAGGAGGCCGAGTGGATTTTCAAACTGGACACTATACACCCCAGAGGTTTGAACATGGGGATAGACTGGCATTGTTTTTTATGAACTGAGCTGTTTACGCTTCTAATGTATCTGGTTGTATCTTTCTAAGGGGATTAATATAGTTTGTACAGTATCTGATACTATGTATGCATTCTTTTATCCACAGTGGGTTCATGAAGTCTGGTTGCTGATTGGCTGTAGGCTCTGCCCATATTTACCCTCCAGGAGGGGTGCCCAATGGGTGTACCCTTATTTAGGTTGTTTCTGTTATGTACACTAGTGGATGTTACTTTTGATGCACACCGCAGTGTTGACACATCACTGAGTGCTGGTGCTATTAACCTTGCACTACGGAACCCTGTTAGCACTAGTATTTTCTGTACCTAGGGGGATGGGACCTGCCTGTACTATGTATTTATTCACATTAGTTTAGGGGTCTCTTTTCCTTTATAGCGATCCTTATAATTCTGGGCCACCGGACTCTAGCAAACCTGTAATCATAGCATCAGCCTGAAACATACTGTGACCGACATATCTTTTGACTTTGGACCCCTGCCCCCCTATCTCTTAGCAAAACTGTTACTCACACAGGGATAGGGGCTTGTCCCATACGGCCTATCAGGGACCTTGCCTTATACCAATAATAATTGACTGGGCATGGCTGACACGCATGCGCACACTTATAGACAACCTTTATGTGACCCTGTAAAATTGCCTATGCAGGGACAATAGGTGTCTTGACTGCAAGACCGGTGCTGACAGGTTAGAAAAGACAGACGCATATACCCATCTCATCGTGTATGTCAGACTGAACTAGCTGGGTTACTACACCTAAGTGGGTGACTCCTGATATCTGGGTATTAGGTGTGTTGTACTATCTTCTACTGCATATCCTGCTGCATTTATTACGTTCATGACCCGGACCCTTCCTTCCCTTAGTAGTAACCTTGGGGCCCACCCTCTTACCATGCCATTTTAATAACTCTGTTTGTCCAGTGTGGGGGCTTGTCCTTTCTATCCTATTGGGTACCTAGCTGGAGCATTGGGGGCCGGACTGCGCCGGGTTTACACGCATGCGCATAACCCTTGTTGTTCCGCTAGTAACTGTGCTAGATTCAGCGCGAGGTTGGTCCGATGCTGAACAGGGTGACTACATAGGTCGTGCTACACTTTGTGCATGTAATACGGTCACATCGTTTGAGGTATCTGAATAACGAGTTTGCTGTTATTGGCGTCTATAGCATTAATGGTACACATGACCCTTGACTATGTAGTACGGGTATTATGAGTTAGGCATTAACTATAAGTGCATTACGTGAATTGCATTTCAATATGATGAGGTGCCGATGTTTAACTAAACGTTTTTTCAACCCCTTTTTTCTACACATTCTTGTTTTCCTGTACTTAGCTAATAATATTGTGATATGTCTCTTTAAAAGGACACACTGCCACTGGGGTATTAGAAGTACTAATATACAGCAGGTGTATTATGTGGTAGGATGATGTGTTGATTTGCTAATTGACCTGATGCTAATTAACCATAATGATCTGGTTTCTTTGATGTCATTGTTGCATTGGTAAATGTATTTACTTTGAACTGGTTGTTTGGTTGCTATGACAACCATTTTTGGCGGTTTTTTGCACTAGGGGGAGGGGTTTGTGTATGCTTAAATGTTTGCTTCACTTGTATGTTGTTGGTCTGATGAAGGGGAGCATTCCCCGAAACGTTACTGAATAAACTACTTGTTTTTTACTTAAGTCCAGAGAGTGCTGTTTCCTGTTTTGCTACATTTCAACTACTCTAGCACCCTGGCCCTTGGAGAACTGTTTGTGAGAGTGCAACTGACTCTTTTTGCCTGGATACCCTCCTGATGCACCCACCAGCAAGTGACACATCAGATCCCTCACTCTGTTGTACTACCGGACTTGTGTTATAACATTGTATCATCACCACGGTGTGGGTATTCACTGGGGACTAATTGGTACTACTAAAGCAACAATGGAGCACATTGAACCCACGCAGGCCGCAGCCACTATTCCAGCTGATGTGGAGGGTGCAGAGACACTATCCATGAGTGACTTGGATGCAGCAAGGATACTGTTTGACACCTTACTACCTGAAGATCCAGCGGAAAATGCTGTGACTGTGTACAATCAACTCATCAAATTGAAGAAAAAAGAGGTGGATCTTAAACTTCATGGCATTTACCTTTCTGAGTACCATAGAAAGAGACTGATACCTAGAGGCTTTAGAATCAACAATGTGCCCACCATAGGCAGACAGAACTCTGACTTCTGCAGGAAATGGGTAGCGATATTGAATAAATGTTCCCTTGATTTGATCTTGCTAGTGGTCGAGGAAGTCAGATGTCAGATGCAAAAAGCAAAGGATGATATCAGCATTTTGGAGGAAGTTAAAGGCCAGATCCTGATGCAGGACAAATCAGAGAACTGGATGGACAAGATTAACACACAACTACGGGAATACAACAATGCCTTAATTGCCTTCAAAAACAAAAAACTTGGTTATGTTATGGAGGATTATAAGGATAAAAAGGTTTACCGATGGACACTTGGACCGGTTGAAAGAGCCCAGTACCAGCCAAGAAGACAAAGAAGGTTTAGAACATATGCACACCGACAACTGAACACGGTGGATTCAAGTTCTGGCTCCGACACGGATTACTCGGGTGACCGGCCACAGGAGAATGAGAACCAGCACAGCACTCAGCCTTTTTTAGGCATTACCACCCGCTCCAGGGGAAGGGGCGAAGACCGCATACACGCAGGGGCGGATTTTGGAAGAAGACCCCCACTACCCCGCAGGAGGAGGAGGATGTAACGGTCAATCTTAGCCAGCATGTCCTGAATGACAACGAAAGGCGGGTACTTATGAAGGGCCTCTCCTTTGTACCCACAACTAAGGCTGATGACTTCACTACTTATATTGACAGTATGCGTTTCCAGAGGCAGCTGAAATTGGGTGACTTTTTCCAGGGAAAGGGATTGGAAGAAAACAGACACCCCTTTAAGAAACCAAGTACATTTGAACCACCCACGACGAATCCAAGTATTAGAACTTATACTCGCCTTATCCAACAAAGATTGAGACAGAGGGAGCAAGGCCTAACTAGAAATAATATGACAACAACTGACTGGGAAGCTGTTCAATCCCTTAGAAATGACTCTACCATTGTCATACGCCCAGCGGACAAGGGTGGTGCGGTTGTCCTGCAGGATTATCAAGATTATAAAACTGAAATAGATAAACAACTGGCGGATGTCTCAACCTACAAAGCCCTACCTTGTGACCCCACGATTACCTATAAAGCACGGATTGACTCAGTTATTGAACATGCAGCACAAATGAACTGGATAGACCCAACCACCAAGGAATGGCTAACCACTAACAACCCAGTCAGGCCTATTCTCTATACACTCCCCAAGATACACAAACAATTGGTACATCCACCTGGACGCCCCATTGTCTCAGCACGGGGGTCACTCCTACAACCCCTGGCTAAATATGTTGACTCTATGCTACAACCACTGGTTGTAAACATGCGCTCATACTTAAGAGACTCCACCACACTCATTGCATATCTCACTGACATATCTGACATAGAGCCAGGAGACGTGCTTGCCAGTCTTGACGTCACAAGCCTCTATACTATTATACCGCACGAAATGGGGATGGAGATAATTACCAACTGCCTTGAAAGATGCCCATATGTGGGTCCCCCTACCAGCTTTATTATTGAACTTCTATCTCTATGTCTTAAGCTGAACTACTTTAAATTCGAAAGGAGATTTTATCTTCAGCTCATGGGAACGGCCATGGGCTCGAATATGGCACCTGCTTTTGCAAACTTATTCATGGAACATGTGGAGGAAAAGGTGTTCAAGGTATATGACAATCAACAAGTACGCTTTTACAAGCGCTACATTGATGATATCGTTGTAGTCTGGAGAGGCACGATTGAGTCCTTTGGCGAGTGGGTCAAATCCCTGAACACAATAGGGGGACAGGTTCAATTGAAGGAAGTGTCCAGCTACAATGAAGTGGATTTCCTGGATCTAAGAATTTATAAGATAAACAACAGATTGGGTACCACCTTATTTAAAAAGTCTACCGACAGAAACACACTGCTACATGCTTCTAGTTACCATCCAAGATCACTCATAAAAGCCATCCCTAAGGCACAGCTGCTGAGAGTCATCCGCAATAACACATCAGAGGAAAACCGTGAGGTACAACTGAAAGAAATGGAATCACGGTTTTACAGCAGAGGATACAATGGTAACACTATAAAGGAAGCAAGGACCCAGTTGAGCATGAAAATGCCAAAAAGAGACCAACAGAACAGGATGAATTTTGTCACTGCATACACCCCTAGCACGAGAACACTAGGAGTTACTTTAAAAGAGAAATGGGATATTGTCCAGACTGATCCATCATTACCATACCACGACTATGGACCACCCAGAATTGGATATAAGAGGGGAAGAAACCTAAAAGACATCTTAATGAACACTGATCCAACTGATAGCTACAGCAAGGTCAAGACAAACACCAAAAGGGGCTCCTACAAGTGCCCGAGTTGTGTAACGTGTAACGCCATGCTGCAATGCAAGCAGTTCAAACATCCACACAATAACACAAGCTACAAGATCAAGCATTTCCTTACGTGTACCACAAAATTTGTGGTGTACATGCTGAATTGCAACTGTGGCCTATTCTATATAGGTAAGACGTCAGATGACATTAAGAAAAGGATGGCTAATCACAGGAGTGCCATCCGGACGGCAATTGAGAAAGGCAAGAGTGACCAACCGGTGGCCAGACATTTTATGGAGAAGGGTCACTCTGTGGCGGACCTGAGATTTAAACTCATCGATCATGTACCCCCAATGCCTAGGGGAGGTGACAGGGACACCCGTCTCCTACAGAAGGAGGCCGAGTGGATTTTCAAACTGGACACTATACACCCCAGAGGTTTGAACATGGGGATAGACTGGCATTGTTTTTTATGAACTGAGCTGTTTACGCTTCTAATGTATCTGGTTGTATCTTTCTAAGGGGATTAATATAGTTTGTACAGTATCTGATACTATGTATGCATTCTTTTATCCACAGCGGGTTCATGAAGTCTGGTTGCTGATTGGCTGTAGGCTCTGCCCATATTTACCCTCCAGGAGGGGTGCCCAATGGGTGTACCCTTATTTAGGTTGTTTCTGTTATGTACACTAGTGGATGTTACTTTTGATGCACACCGCAGTGTTGACACATCACTGAGTGCTGGTGCTATTAACCTTGCACTACGGAACCCTGTTAGCACTAGTATTTTCTGTACCTAGGGGGATGGGACCTGCCTGTACTATGTATTTATTCACATTAGTTTAGGGGTCTCTTTTCCTTTATAGCGATCCTTATAATTCTGGGCCACCGGACTCTAGCAAACCTGTAATCATAGCATCAGCCTGAAACATACTGTGACCGACATATCTTTTGACTTTGGACCCCTGCCCCCCTATCTCTTAGCAAAACTGTTACTCACACAGGGATAGGGGCTTGTCCCATACGGCCTATCAGGGACCTTGCCTTATACCAATAATAATTGACTGGGCATGGCTGACACGCATGCGCACACTTATAGACAACCTTTATGTGACCCTGTAAAATTGCCTATGCAGGGACAATAGGTGTCTTGACCGCAAGACCGGTGCTGACAGGTTAGAAAAGACAGACGCATATACCCATCTCATCGTGTATGTCAGACTGAACTAGCTGGGTTACTACACCTAAGTGGGTGACTCCTGATATCTGGGTATTAGGTGTGTTGTACTATCTTCTACTGCATATCCTGCTGCATTTATTACGTTCATGACCCGGACCCTTCCTTCCCTTAGTAGTAACCTTGGGGCCCACCCTCTTACCATGCCATTTTAATAACTCTGTTTGTCCGGTGTGGGGGCTTGTCCTTTCTATCCTATTGGGTACCTAGCTGGAGCATTGGGGGCCGGACTGCGCCGGGTTTACACGCATGCGCATAACCCTTGTTGTTCCGCTAGTAACTGTGCTAGATTCAGCGCGAGGTTGGTCCGATGCTGAACAGGGTGACTACATAGGTCGTGCTACACTTTGTGCATGTAATACGGTCACATCGTTTGAGGTATCTGAATAACGAGTTTGCTGTTATTGGCGTCTATAGCATTAATGGTACACATGACCCTTGACTATGTAGTACGGGTATTATGAGTTAGGCATTAACTATAAGTGCATTACGTGAATTGCATTTCAATATGATGAGGTGCCGATGTTTAACTAAACGTTTTTTCAACCCCTTTTTTCTACACATTCTTGTTTTCCTGTACTTAGCTAATAATATTGTGATATGTCTCTTTAAAAGGACACACTGCCACTGGGGTATTAGAAGTACTAATATACAGCAGGTGTATTATGTGGTAGGATGATGTGTTGATTTGCTAATTGACCTGATGCTAATTAACCATAATGATCTGGTTTCTTTGATGTCATTGTTGCATTGGTAAATGTATTTACTTTGAACTGGTTGTTTGGTTGCTATGACAACCATTTTTGGCGGTTTTTTGCACTAGGGGGAGGGGTTTGTGTATGCTTAAATGTTTGCTTCACTTGTATGTTGTTGGTCTGATGAAGGGGAGCATTCCCCGAAACGTTACTGAATAAACTACTTGTTTTTTACTTAAGTCCAGAGAGTGCTGTTTCCTGTTTTGCTATATATATATATATATATATATATATATATATATATATTCTATGGATTATTTAGAATTTTTTTACAGTATGTATAATAATTTTTAATAATTATTATGAATATTTGTTATATTTTATATGTAATATTTCTATAATGCGCATTGAGGTTAGTAATTCTTCATGTGTGCTAACCTGACACCACGTTAGACCTAAATCGCAATACGCATATTTTACATTCCTATGTTCTTCACATAGAAGAACATTTTATTTTTATTATTAAATATATATATTTTTATATATATCTGAAAATGTTAATGTAAAATAGATACTTAGATTAACTTAGTTACATGAAGCAACAAGAAACAAAGGGAGTTCACAGTGTAAAAGTGCTACAGGTATATCTCACTCATGTAGCGGGTTAGGGACCGGAGCCCCACTGTAAAGGAAAAAACACCTTAAAGTCAAACAACGCGGTTTTAGCTTTCTTTTCACTTGCCAGTGTGTTTAAAAACTTGAAAACATGTTGGAACTAATATATATTTGGGGTACAATAGTGCTACATTTAGGTTGACACTAGCACAGCACAGTATTCATTTAGTATTCAATAAAAACTGTACCTGTAAAATAGTGACAATGACTGTAGTAAAATTAGATTTTCATTCTCCAACTCCAAATTGGCACGGGTTTATGAAACAGAGGTTCATAATTGCTGCTTCATAAATATCAGCTGTAGGCTCAAAAGAGCGAGTCTGCAACCGATCGGGCATTCACCTCATGATAAATTTTGCTGTAAGTCATTGACATCCTTTTTAATATCCCAAATTCTTATGTTAGGCTATGTAGCCTGTTTACTAAATTGAGAGATAAGTGGACTTTAACCAAAAGATTATATAAAAAGCATAGGGGTTGGAGGAACTGGAGAGGCAATTCCGAATAGAACACCACATTTAGGGTTAGATTACAAGTGAGGCATGCAAGGGTTTTCGCAATCGTTTGCGCTCCATTTTAATTGTGCTCATATTGCAAGTTGTGCGAAAAAAGTGTCACAAAATGCATCAAAAATACATTACAAAGTAGTTACACGCATAATAATACTGTCTAATAAAAATTATTTAAAAAAATATTGCATTAAAAAGTTATAAGGGCTCAAAGATATGAGATCTCAGGTATTAGAAAAAAAAAGCAGCCAAAGGGATTTAACATTGAGATACATACATATACATGTCTAATGATGTTTATGTATGTATATATATATATATATATATATATATACAATATATATATATATATATATATATATATATAATGTGTTTATATATAATGTATATATATTTATATATATGTCTATATATGTGTACATATGTATTAATGTATTTATATGTATATACTGTATATGTATTTACAAACATATATATGCTTCTAAAAACATTAATTTATATGTACACATATATAGACATATAAGTGCATTGGAGCCTTTTCCCGTTAAGAAGATGAAAACATGTAAAATAATATTTATGCAATATTCATATTTAATAAAGGTTTTAACTATGTGTTTACTGTAATATATAATAATATGTCACTTAGCAGAATATGTTGTAAGTATTTATAAATAGATGTTCCTATACATATCTGTATATATCTATACCTATATATAATCATTTATATAAATAGGTATAAATATATATTTGTTTAAAAAAACATCAGATATACTGTATGTAGAAATATTTAATTATGAATAAATAGAACATATTCAGTTACGTAAAGAACATTGGAATAGGAAATATTTATATTTTCATGTTGGGTTTGTGCTAATAAGAATATGTCATGGTGTTTGCGCGAGAGAGTGGGTGTTAGGTTTTTTTCAACTTTTTTTCTTCATTGAGTTCTATGGGGGAATGCAAATCTATGGGGGAATGCAAAAAATGTGATCTTCGAATTTCGACTTTAAAGGAATAGGAAATTTAAAATTAAACTTGTATGATTCAGAAAGAGCCGGTCATTTTAAGACACTTAAATTCACTTCTATTTTCAAATGTGCTTCGTTCTCTTAGTATCCCTTGTTAAAAAATGAATACGCACATATCATACACTAGTGGGAGCCTCTGCTAATTGGTGCCTGCACACATTTGTCTCTTGTGATTGGCTAAATAGATATTTTCAGCTTCCTGTCAGTAGTGCAATGCTGTCCCTTCAGCAATGGATAACAAGAGAATGAAGAAAATGTGATAATAGAATTAAATGGGAAGGTGTTTAAAATTGTATGCTCTATCTGAATCATAAAATACAATTTTGGGGTTTACTATCCCTTTGAGTGTGATTTTAGTAAAATACCGCTCCACTTGTAATCTAGTCCTTAGTGAATATTAGTTTATGGTTAGAATATAGCACTTTGTGGTAATATTTGTTGAAACAATGTTGAATATGTTAATTATTTTGTTTTCAAGAAATATACTTAAAAAATAAAGAATCAATGTATCAGGTGATAAACGAGTAACAAATATACAAACAGTCATGGCATCAGACTGGTCACACAAGTTTTTCTGGCTTTGTGATTGACAAAAGCATTTAAAGCCACCTCTTTAGTCACCCCCCTCAGGTCATGATCACATGTGCAGCAAGCAGTCAGTCCCAGGGTTCGCTCATTGTAAGGTTACTACAGGGCACCGTCAAGACCTCCCTTAGATCACAGGCATCATGGGAAATGTAGTGTTGAAAATAGCATGAGTCACATTTGCACTTTTGGTAAGGATACTATCAACAATATTTATATTTTTGTGAAAGCACTGTAGAATAAGTATCTTCCAGATATAATTCCAGATATAATGTTTATGGCCTTGAATGATGAGTGACAACACATAACTTTATTATAAGTCAAATGATTTTTTATTTAAACTTTTTATTTAAACTAATTAGAAGTGTATGTTTGCATTTATCCACAGGGCATCTCCCACAGCTCTATGGGTGAACAAACAGCGTGTGTCTTTGTTTTCAGCACTAAAATAGTATGTTTTAAAGTGAATGTCAATTTAGATGAATAGTTAATAATCCTATTAAAAACAAGGGCACTTTAATTCATCAAAATTAACATTTCACTTGTTTTCTTCAAATACTTACCTTTTAATCTTCACAGCCGCTCCAGCGATTCCTCCGGTCGTCAGAAGCCTCTTCATACATCAGAAATGATTGATCAGTCATCCTCCAATTACGGCTTCGCCCCTGGGGGAATCATGGTCTGAGGCAACGCCATGATTGGAGGAAGCCGGATTGTTCATTTTGGACCCATGAAGAGGGCTTGCGACAGGCAGAAAAAAAATATATACATTTATGTCCCTTTATTACCGAAAGCATGAATTCACCACCATGTCACAAGCCTTTCATGTAGATTACATTGTATAAATGCCAAGAAACAGCTGGTTATCTTCCTAAACTGATTTAGGTCATTTTCAGGGCAGCACTGGTTTTCAGTTGATGTTGCACCTTTTTGTAAATATACAGATCATAGATTCCCTAATAAATGCAATTTGCCTACTTTACTACCCATTCCCCAGCTTTGCACAACTAACATTGTTATATTAATATACTTTATAATATTTAAACCTCTAAATTTCTGCCTGTTTCTAAGCAACTACAGACAGCCTCTTATCACTGCTTTTTATTATCTTTTCACAACAGGAGACTGCTAGTTCATGTGTGCCATATATATAGCATTGTGCTCTCTCTAGAAGTTGTGGCAGACACTACACTAATTGGCTAAAATGCAAGTCAATAGATAATAAATAGCCATGTGATATGGGGGCTGTCAAAAGAGGTTTAGATACAAGTTAATCATATAACTGTGTTGGTTGTGCAAAACTGGGGAATGGGTAACTTACGGCTAGATTTAGAGTTTGGTGTTAGCCTCAAAACCAGCGTTAGAGGCTCCTAACGCTGGTTTTGGGCTACCGCTGGTATTTAGAGTCAGTCAGGAAAGGGTCTAACGCTCACTTTGCAGCCGCGACTTTTCCATAAAGCAGATCCCCCTACGCCATTTGCGTATCCTATCTTTTCAATGGGATCTTTCTAACGCCGGTATTTAGAGTCATGGCTGAAGTGAGCGTTAGAAATCTAACGACAAGACTCCAGCCGCAGAGAAAAGTCAGTAGTTAAGAGCTTTCTGGGCTAACGCCGGTTTATAAAGCTCTTAACTACTGTGCTCTAACGTACACTAACACCCATAAACTACCTATGTACCCCTAAACCGAGGCCTCCCCACATCACCGCCACTCTATTACATTTTTTTAACCCCTAATCTGCCGACCACACACCGCCGCCACCTACGTTATCCCTATGTACCCCTAATCTGCTGCCCCTAATACCGCTGACACCTACATAATATTTATTAACCCCTAATCTGCCGCCCCCGCTATCACTGACACCTGCATATTCTTTTTAACCCCTAATCTGCCGCTCCGTAAACCGCCGCAACCTACATTATACCTATGTACCCCTAATCTGCTGCCCCTAACACCACCGACCCCTATATTATATTTATTAACCCCTAATCTGCCGCCCCCAACGTCACCTCCACCTACCTACAATTATTAACCCCTAATCTGCCGACCGGACCACACCGCTACTATAATAAATGTATTAATCCCTAAAGCTAAGTCTAACCCTAACACTAACACCCCCCCTAACTTAAATATAATTTAAATCTAACAAAATAAATTAACTCTTATTATATAAATTATTCCTATTTAAAGCTAAATACTTACCTGTAAAATAAACCCTAATATAGCTACAATATAAATTATAATTATATTGTAGCTAATTTAGGATTAATATTTATTTTACAGGCAACTTTGTAATTATTTTAACCAGGTACAATAGCTATTAAATAGTTAATAACTATTTAATAGTTACCTAGTTAAAATAATTACAAAATTACCTGTAAAATAAATCCTAACCTAAGTTACAATTAAACCTAACACTACACTATCAATAAATAAATTAAATAAACTACCCACAATTATCTACAATTAAACCTAACACTACACTATCAATACATTAATTAAATACAATACCTACAAATAAATACAATTAAATAAACTAACTAAAGTACAAAAAATAAAAAAGAACTAAGTAACAAAAAATAAAAAAATATTTACAAACATTAGAAAAATATTACAACAATTTTATACTAATTACACCTACTCTAAGCCCCCTAATAAAATAACAAAGACCCCCAAAATAAAAAAATGCCCTACCCTATTCTAAAATTAAAATAGAAAAGCTCTTTTACCTTACCAGCCCTTAAAAGGGCCATTTGCGGGGCATGCCCCCAAAGAATTCAGCTCTTTTGCCTGTAAAAAAAAAACATACAATACCCCCCCCCAACATTACAACCCACCACCCACATACCCCTAATCTAACCCAAACCCCCCTTAAATAAACCTAACACTAAGCCCCTGAAGATCTTCCTACCTTATCTTCACCACACCGGGTATCACACCGATTCGTCCTGGCTCCGATGTCTTGATCCAAGCCCAAGCGGGGGGCTGAAGACATCCATCCTCCGGCTTAAGTCTTGATCCAAGCGGGCAGAAGAGGACATCCGGACCGGCAAACATCTTCATCCAAGCCGCATCTTCTATGTTCTTTCATCCGATGACGACCGGCTCCATCTTCAAGACCTCCACCCCGGATCCATCCTCTTCTTCCGGCGACTAGACGAATGAAGGTTCCTTTAAGGGACGTCATCCAAGATGGCGTCCCTCAAATTCCAATTGGCTGATAGGATTCCATCAGCCAATTGGAATTAAGGTAGGAAAATTCTGATTGGCTGATGGAATCAGCCAATCAGAATCAAGTTCAATCCGATTGGCTGATCCGATCAGCCAATCAGATTGAACTTGATTCTGATTGGCTGATTCCATCAGCCAATCAGAATTTTCCTACCTTAATTCCGATTTGGCTGATAGAATTCTATCAGCCAATAGGAATTCGAGGGACGCCATCTTGGATGACGCCCCTTAAAGGAACCTTCATTCGTCGTCTAGTCGTCGGAAGAAGAGGATGGGTCCGCGGTGGAGGTCTTGAAGATGGAGCCGGTCGTCATCGGATGAAAGAACATAGAAGATGCGACTTGGATGAAGATATTTGCCAGTCCGGATATCCTCTTCTGCCCACTTGGATCAAGACTTCAGCCGGAGGATGGATGTCTTCAGCCCCCCGCTTCGGCTTGTATCAAGACATCGGAGCCAGGACGGATCGGTGTGATACCCGGTGTGGTGAAGATAAGATAGGAAGATCTTCAGGGGCTTACTGTTAGGTTTATTTAAGGGGGGTTTGGGTTAGATTAGGGGTATGTGGGTGGTGGGTTGTAATGTTGGGGGGGGAATTGTATGTTTTTTTTTTTTACAGGCAAAAGAGCTGAATTCTTTGGGGCATGCCCCGCAAATGGCCCTTTTAAGGGCTGGTAAGGTAAAAGAGCTTTTCTATTTTAATTTTAGAATAGGGTAGGGCATTTTTTTATTTTGGGGGTCTTTGTTATTTTATTAGGGGGCTTAGAGTAGGTGTAATTAGTTTAAAATTGTTGTAATATTTTTCTAATGTTTGTAAATATTTTTTTATTTTTTGTAACTTAGTTCTTTTTTATTTTTTGTACTTTAGTTAGTTTATTTCATTGTATTTATTTGTAGGTATTTTATTTAATTAATTTATTGATAGTGTAGTGTTAGGTTTAATTGTAGATAATTGTAGGTAGTTTATTTAATTTATTTATTGATAGTGTAGTGTTAGGTTTAATTGTAACTTAGGTTAGGATTTATTTTACAGGTAATTTTGTAATTATTTTAACTAGGTAACTATTAAATAGTTATTAAGTATTTAATAGCTATTGTACCTGGTTAAAATAATTACAAAGTTGCCTGTAAAATAAATATTAATCCTAAAATAGCTACAATCTAATTATAATTTATATTGTAGCTATATTAGGGTTTATTTTACAGGTAAGTATTTAGCTTTAAATAGGAATAATTTATTTAATAAGAGTTAATTTATTTAGTTAGATTTAAATTATATTTAAGTTAGGGGGGTGTTAGTGTTAGGGTTAGACTTAGCTTTAGGGGTTAATACATTTATTAGAGTAGCGGTGTGGTCCGGTTGGCAGATTAGGGGTTAATTATTATAGGTAGGTGGAGGCGACGTTGTGGGCAGCAGATTAGGGGTTAATAAATATAATATAGGGGTCGGCGGTGTTAGGGGCAGCAGATTAGGGGTACATAGGTATAATGTAGGTTGCAGCGGTGTACGGAGCGGCAGATTAGGGGTTAAAAAATATATGCAGGTGTCAGCGATAGTGGGGGCGGCAGATTAGGGGTTAATAAGTGTAAGGTTAGGGGTGTTTAGACTCGGGGTTCATGTTAGAGTGTTAGGTGCAGATTTAGGAAGTGTTTCCCCATAGGAAACAATGGGGCTGCGTTAGGAGCTGAACGCTGCTTTTTTGTAGGTGTTAGGTTTTTTTCAGCTCAAACAGCCCCATTGTTTCCTATGGGGATATCGTGCACAAGCACGTTTTTGAAGCTGGCCGCGTCCGTAAGCAACGCTGGTATCTAGAGTTGCAGTGGCGGTAAATTATGCTCTACGCTCCCTTTTTGGAGCCTAACGCACTGAAAACCCAGCCATTCTGTGAACTCTAAATACCAGCGGTATTTAAAAGGTGCGGATGAAAAAAAGCCAGCGTTAGCTACGCGGGTCGTTAACGACAAAACTCTAAATCTAGCCGAATGGGATTATCTATATTTTTAAACAATAACATTTTTGGAGTTGACTATCCATTTAATATAAAGTAATCCCCCTTCATAATCTGTCTATTGATTTCAACACCACTCTTCCCTCATCATGGATGGCCCTCGATGTTCTTGCACATTCTCACAGTATTCAGCAGCATAGCTTAGTAATGGACCCACTCAACAGAGGGCCCAAGTGAAAATTATTTTTGGCCCCCCAAAGGTTACTCAGTAGTAAGCAATAGTATTAGTATACATGCTGCTCTGTGTAATAATTTTGAGGATAGATAAATAAATAGATAGATCTACAACCTGCACTAATAAAAGTCTCCCTGCATTAGGACTGTACATATTCTGCACATGACTATGTATAGACTGGCTGCTAAGCCCCCAGCACTTGTGGCCTGGTGCCACTGCACCTGCTGCACCAATAATAGTTCCACTCTGGAAAAGATGAAATAATGAACTAAAGCTAAGTTTGACTAACAACCTAATCATAAAATGTCACATATGGCCAGGACCCACTCTATAATTGGATAAGGTGATAGGACCCAGGCAGCACTTGACAGGGGCAGCACATATGGAGCCCATATTATGGATAATAAAGCTTTTAAGGATACATTAATCTTATATGATACATGTCTGTGTTCCCATGTGGAGTTTCAATCTGCTGAACTTTAATATCTGAGACAACTGACTCTGGTTGAATTTAGACTGTAGTGAGTAGATAGTTGAGGGCGTAATTTTATTCTTGGACCCAGGCAGCGCAATGTCTTGAGCTGGCCCTGCATTTTGCAGATACTCACATGTGTTGAAAACAAATTCCTGTCTTCTCTACCTACACATATACTGAAACAAGTCACATGATATGAGTTATTTATTGCACACATTCTACATTACATAGACAAATGATGCAAACCAGACATAATTCTCATACTTATTTATTGGCACTCATCTCTTCTTTCTGTATTTATGGTCTTTGCCTTAGTATATAAAAAGTCCTATTTGTGCATTCCTAGCCTCTTTCTACGCACACAGGAACTGCTGAATAGGCACATTCTCTGCTCTTCTTTATATACACGTATTGCAGCGTTCTGTATGCACTTATTGATTTTTCTTTAAATACACATACACGTTTGTGCAGAAACATTCCTGGCATTGCTACAAACACAGATATTTGTTTAATTATTAATTGCTGAACAGATACAGCCATGTACTTTATTAATACACAGATATAGCTTAGAAAATGCTGTATTGAGGCTGGTGGGGGCTTTTTTATGCAACTCAGCAGTTATTTGCTTTGTCACCCACAAATTCTTAGCAAATTAAAGCGACAGTGTACTGTAAAATTGGTTTCCCCATAATAGGTTTACAATAGCTTGTTATACCATCTGTAGAGTTTAAAATGCATGGGAATTGCTCCTTTAAGTTTATCTGGGTATATGAAATAGCTGTGTCTGTTAATTGAAGCCAAAACCCAATTAAATGGACTGAGCTTGTAGGGACAGACCTCATTAGCTAATCTTTTTATGTTTTCACAAAATCCTCCTTATATTATCTCTCTATGCACAATGAGACCAACACTGGTGATAAAAGACTATCCTGCTTGGAGATAAATTGTAGTGCAGACTTCACTTGGGCTGAGCTCACTGAATGCTAAAAGAAAAAGGGTGGAACCCTCCAGCACTGATAGATCTCTCACAAGATTCTAGACAGGCAAATTCTGCTATACTTGTCTAAACGGCATTCCCTGCATATCTGTATGTGAAGGAAAGACAAACCCAGTGCAATATAGCATTGCATGATATGAGAGTTTTGTTACACTTACACTTTATGGTTTGTATTTCAGATTACTTTAAACATCAGATTGGTTCCTTTCAGTATTATTACACTTAAGCTTTGCACTTTCTATTTTCTATTTTAATAGATTTAGATCCAGGAGTGATTTTACAAATTCTGGATATGTTTTTGAAAGTTTCTGTGTTAAGTTATCAAATTAGGATCATACTTTGTATATTTTTGTACATATTTTACAAATTAGATTGTGATTTGTATTTTCTCTGTTGTAAAATAAAATAGAGCTTCAGAAAGTGGAAGGGGCAGGGCAGTTCCCTAGGCTGAACATAGGAGTTCCCAGTGTATACTTTCAATTCTTGTGAAATGCTGTAAGCATTTTAAACAAGCTGGTCTCACTGCATTATCTCACTAGTTGTATATGCAGGTGAAGTTTGTTCAAAATTCACAATGCACTTACTTAACTGACAGAAAAGTAATATATGCTAAACTACTGGGGAAAAACAAGTTAAATTGTAGTGAAAACCTTTTAAGTTTAATTTGTATTTGCTGTAGACTGAGACTATTCTGCAGGCGAACAGGTTCGCAAGTAGTTAACCTGTCCACCTGCAATCGCCACTTTCAATGTTTTATTGCAGGGCAAAATTTATCATTGCACAAGAGGATTCTTGTGCAATGCTGCCCCCTGCTCCAGCACAACCAAGTGCTCTAGAGCAGGGAGTGTTAATCACCCCGAGTGAACGAGTGTCGGGATGATTGATCTCACCATTTTAAAGTAGCGGTGAGAAAAAAAGACGTTTAAGAAGTTTTTTTCTTCTTAAATATCTGCAGCAGGCTCGCTTATGCAAACCTGTTCCATATAGCCGGAAAAGCTGTAAATGCACCTTGATAAATGTACCTGTTTATATTGGCCCAGGTGTTCTCCTGTTTACTTCTCTCTTCCCTGTGAAATTCTGTATGCCAGAGAGCCTCATTACTTTCTAAGGCCTAGATTTGGAGTTCGGCGGTAAAAGGGCTGTTAACGCTCCGCGGGCTTTTTTCTGGCCGCACCATAAAATTAACTCTGGTATCGAGAGTTCAAACAAATGCTGCGTTAGGCTCCAAAAAAGGAGCGTAGAGCATTTTTACCGCAAATGCAACTCTCGATACCAGAGTTGCTTACGGACGCGGCCGGCCTCAAAAACGTGCTCGTGCACGATTCCCCCATAGGAAACAATGGGGCTGTTTGAGCTGAAAAAAAACCTAACACCTGCAAAAAAGCAGCGTTCAGCTCCTAACGCAGCCCCATTGTTTCCTATGGGGAAACACTTCCTACGTCTGCACCTAACACTCTAACATGTACCCCGAGTCTAAACACCCCTACCCTTACACTTATTAACCCCTAATCTGCCGCCCCCGCTATCGCTGACCCCTGCATATTTTTTTAAACCCCTAATCTGCCGCTCCGTAAACCGCCGCCACCTACGTTATCCCTATGTACCCCTAATCTGCTACCCCTAACACCGCCGACCCCTATATTATATTTATTAACCCCTAACCTGCCCCCCACAACGTCGCCGACACCTGCCTACACTTATTAACCCCTAATCTGCCGAGCGGACCTGAGCGCTACTATAATAAAGTTATTAACCCCTAATCCGCCTCACTAACCCTATCATAAATAGTATTAACCCCTAATCTGCCCTCCCTAACATCGCCGACACCTAACTTCAATTATTAACCCCTAATCTTCCGATCGGAGCTCACCGCTATTCTAATAAATGGATTAACCCCTAAAGCTAAGTCTAACCCTAACACTAACACCCCCCTAAGTTAAATATAATATTTATCTAACGAAATAAATTAACTCTTATTAAATAACTTATTTCTATTTAAAGCTAAATACTTACCTGTAAAATAAACCCTAATATAGCTACAATATAAATTATAATTATATTATAGCTATTTTAGGATTAATATTTATTTTACAGGCAACTTTGTAATTATTTTAACCAGGTACAATAGCTATTAAATAGTTAAGAACTATTTAATAGTTACCTAGTTAAAATAATAACAAATTTACCTGTAAAATAAATCCTAACCTAAGTTATAATTAAACCTAACACTACCCTATCAATAAAATAATTAAATAAACTACCTACAATTACCTACAATTAACCTAACACTACACTATCAATAAATTAATTAAACACAATTCCTACAAATAAATACAATTAAATAAACTAGCTAAAGTACAAAAAATAAAAAAGAACTAAGTTACAGAAAATAAAAAAATATTTACAAACATAAGAAAAATATTACAACAATTTTAAACTAATTACACCTACTCTAAGCCCCCTAATAAAATAACAAAGCCCCCCAAAATAAAAAATTCCCTACCCTATTCTAAATTAAAAAAGTTACAAGCTCTTTTACCTTACCAGCCCTGAACAGGGCCCTTTGCGGGGCATGCCCCAAGAATTTCAGCTCTTTTGCCTTTTAAAAAAAACATACAATACCCCCCCCCCCAACATTACAACCCACCACCCACATACCCCTAATCTAACCCAAACCCCCTTAAAGAAACCTAACACTAAGCCCCTGAAGATCTTCCTACCTTGTCTTCACCATACCAGGTTCACCGATCCGTCCTGGCTCCAACATCTTCATCCAACCCAAGCGGGGGTTGGCGATCCATAATCCAGTCCAGAAGAGGCTCCAAAGTCTTCCTCCTATCCGGCAAGAAGAGGACATCCGGACCGGCAAACATCTTCTCCAAGCGGCATCTTCGATCTTCTTCCATCCGGAGCGAAGCGGCAGGATCCTGAAGACATCCAGCGCGGAACATCCATCCGGACCGACGACTGAACGACGAATGACTGTTCCTTTAAGGGACGTCATCCAAGATGGCGTCCCTCGAATTCCGATTGGCTGATAGGATTCTATCAGCCAATCGGAATTAAGGTAGGAATTTTCTGATTGGCTGATGGAATCAGCCAATCAGAATCTAGTTCAATCCGATTGGCCGATCCAATCAGCCAATCAGATTGAGCTCACATTCTATTGGCTGATCGGAACAGCCAATAGAATGCGAGCTCAATCTGATTGGCTGATTGGATCAGCCAATCGGATTGAACTTGATTCTGATTGGCTGATTCCATCAGCCAATCAGAAAATTCCTACCTTAATTCCGATTGGCTGATAGAATCCTATCAGCCAATCGGAATTCGAGGGACGCCATCTTGGATGATGTCCCTTAAAGGAACAGTCATTCGTCGTTCAGTCGTCGGTCCGGATGGATGTTCCGCGCTGGATGTCTTCAGGATCCTGCCGCTTCGCTCCGGATGGAAGAAGATCGAAGATGCCGCTTGGAGAAGATGTTTGCCGGTCCGGATGTCCTCTTCTTGCCGGATAGGAGGAAGACTTTGGAGCCTCTTCTGGACCGGATTATGGATCGCCAACCCCCGCTTGGGTTGGATGAAGATGTTGGAGCCAGGACGGATCGGTGAACCTGGTATGGTGAAGACAAGGTAGGAAGATCTTCAGGGGCTTAGTGTTAGGTTTCTTTAAGGGGGTTTGGGTTAGATTAGGGGTATGTGGGTGGTGGGTTGTAATGTTGGGGGGGGGGTATTGTATGTTTTTTTTTACAGGCAAAAGAGCTGAAATTCTTGGGGCATGCCCCGCAAAGGGCCCTGTTCAGGGCTGGTAAGGTAAAAGAGCTTGTAACTTTTTTAATTTAGAATAGGGTAGGGAATTTTTTATTTTGGGGGGCTTTGTTATTTTATTAGGGGGCTTAGAGTAGGTGTAATTAGTTTAAAATTGTTGTAATATTTTTCTTATGTTTGTAAATATTTTTTTATTTTCTGTAACTTAGTTCTTTTTTATTTTTTGTACTTTAGCTAGTTTATTTAATTGTATTTATTTGTAGGAATTGTGTTTAATTAATTTATTGATAGTGTAGTGTTAGGTTAATTGTAGGTAATTGTAGGTAGTTTATTTAATTATTTTATTGATAGGGTAGTGTTAGGTTTAATTATAACTTAGGTTAGGATTTATTTTACAGGTAAATTTGTTATTATTTTAACTAGGTAACTATTAAATAGTTCTTAACTATTTAATAGCTATTGTACCTGGTTAAAATAATTACAAAGTTGCCTGTAAAATAAATATTAATCCTAAAATAGCTATAATATAATTATAATTTATATTGTAGCTATATTAGGATTTATTTTACAGGTAAGTATTTAGCTTTAAATAGGAATAATTTATTTAATAAGAGTTAATTAATTTCGTTAGATTTAAATTATATTTAACTTAGGGGGGTGTTAGTGTTAGGGTTAGACTTAGCTTTAGGGGTTAATCCATTTATTAGAGTAGCGGTGAGCTCCGGTCGTCAGATTAGGGGTTAATAATTGAAGTTAGGTGTCGGCGATGTTAGGGAGGGCAGATTAGGGGTTAATACTATTTATGATAGGGTTAGTGAGGCGGATTAGGGGTTAATACATTTATTATAGTAGTGCTCAGGTCCGCTCGGCAGATTAGGGGTTAATAAGTGTAGGCAGGTGTCGGCGACGTTGAGGGGGGCAGATTAGGGGTTAATAAATATAATATAGGGGTCGGCGATGTTAGGGGCAGCAGATTAGGGGTACATAGGGATAACGTAGGTGGCGGCGATTTGCGGTCGGAAGATTAGGGGTTAATTATTTTAAGTAGCTGGCGGCGACGTTGTGGGGGCAAGTTAGGGGTTAATAAATGTAATACAGGGGTCGGCGGGGTTAGGGGCAGCAGATTAGGGGTACATAAATATAACGTAGGTGGCGGTCGGCAGATTAGGGGTTAAAAATTTTAATCGAGTGGCGGCGGTGTGGGGGGACCTCGGTTTAGGGGTACATAGGTAGTTTATGGGTGTTAGTGTACTTTAGGGTACAGTAGTTAAGAGCTTTATGAACCGGCGTTAGCCAGAAAGCTCTTAACTCCTGCTATTTTCAGGCGGCTGGAATCTTGTCGTTAGAGCTCTAACGCTCACTTCGGAAACGACTCTAAATACCGGCGTTAGAAAGATCCCATTGAAAAGATAGGCTACGCAAATGGCGTAGGGGGATCTGCGGTATGGAAAAGTCGCGGCTGAAAAGTGAGCGTTAGACCCTTTAATCACTGACTCCAAATACCAGCGGGCGGCCAAAACCAGCGTTAGGAGCCTCTAACGCTGGTTTTGACGGCTACCGCCGAACTCCAAATCTAGGCCTAAGGAAGGCATCTCTTGTCTCTCTGGGACTTCCAGGTTCTCCCTTTTTCTTATAGAATTCAGGTAGTTCAGCCCCTATGCATTCTGCACTATAATTTCTCTCCAAACAGAAGAATCATTGGTTATCAGGCCCATATAAAGTTATGAAGCTCTCTGGGAAAATGTGATAAAAATGTGATTAAACGGGGTGGAGCCTAGCCACGCAGGCAGATGGCTGTGTTTTAAGTGTTCTCTAAAACCCTTAGACAGTACATCATATAATTATGGCATAATTCCAATCTAATTTGTCCATCCTTGGGTGAATATTTATTACTAACCTATCCCCTTTTAAAGCAGTCGCAAAAATGAAAGAAAAAGAGGAAGTCTTTATACAATCGCATACCGGAGCTGCACTGTGACATCCGATCGCATCTAAATACAGGCAGAGGCTGGGGCCCCATGATACCGGAGTGATCCTACTCAGGTACTCACACTGGTTTGAGTGGATTGGAGAGGAAGGAGCTGCCTGACACCTGACGCCCGTTTCAGCATGGAGAAGACAAGAGTGACCGCGGAGTCTCGGGTAAAGTAACTGACTCACACATACAATGATGCTCCGTCAGAGGTCTTAAGGCCCAAATGCGCCATACGATTCACTCGGTTCCTCATGAGTGTCCATCGGCAATATTGTGGGTCAATGCTCTTGTACAAGGCCTGCCATAAAGAAGTACATGGCTTACAGTCCTATTATTGTTAATACAAACAGCTGTTCCTCAGTTTTCACATATCCCTAAAAAGATTTGTTGCTCTGAGAAAGATCCCATAAGAAACAGGAGACCGCAGGTCTGGAAAAAGACTTTGATACAGTAAACAGGGAGAGTAGGTGCTCTTTTGGAGAAAAAGTAATATTCTCTGGAAATCACTTTTTACTTATAACATGTACTAGGAGCAACATTGATTCACTTATCTGTGGATTGTAAAGACCTGCAGTTATTTGTATAGCTACACCAAGTATATTATACTGAGCTTTTGACACTGCGGATCAATGTGCACCATTAGGGATTAAAAAACTAATTTTGCGCCTTACAGAGAAGCCTGAGCCCACTCTTTTACTGCAAATAGGTTATTACAACAGGGCCTTCTACATAGCCTGACACATACCCTAGTTATTGACCCCTGCTTACAACTTTATTTAAAAGAACTCCATGAGTAGTGTGTTCTCTGATTTGAAACAGGTTGAACACCCTAACCCCTCTCCGCCGGATACAATGGAAGCCAGCCTGTATGAGCACGGTGATTAGCTACAGGGTGCTGACATACAGATGAAGCATCTAATCAGAAAAGAAGATCTGCGACATCTTTCTTCAAAGGAAGATATTAAAAACGCAGTACAAGAAATGCGCAACCTCTTTAACGAGCTAAGGAAGGATATCAATGCGTTAGATACCAGGGTGTCTCAGGTTGAAACAGCACAAATGGCGCACTCAGCCTCTGTTCAACTAAGTAATACAGAGATTCAGGGTCAAGCTGAAGTAATACAGCAGTTGTCAGACAAGATTGAAGACCTAGACAATAGAGGTTGTTGGAACAATTTACGAATTAGAGGGGTCTCAGAGACCATCCACCCACTAGCTATAGATGGATATCTACAGAGTTTGTTCCGCACCCTGAAGGACTCTCCATCCTCCCCAGAAATAGTGCTTGAACGCGCACACAGAGCGCTCAGGGCAAAACCGCCACATAAAGGGCCCCTCAGAGACATCATTGTCCGCTTTTTAAACTTCAAAGATAAGGAAGAGATCCTTAGATGTGCGCGCATCAAACACCCGGTACAACATGCGGGTGAGGAATTGCAAATCTTGTCCCCAAATACTTTACAGAAAAGAAGGGACTTGGGCCATATTACAGCCAATCTGAGAGCACACAAAATCCAATACCGGTGGGTCTTTCCGGTGTCACTGGTGGCCACTTATCATAACAAAACAGCAATGTACTTTTATTATCAATGAATACATTGATAATAAACAAAAAGGATGCTCCTGTGGCTTCCCATTTTTTGGAAGCTGGCCATAGAATCAGTCAACTCCGTTTCCAAATAATTGAACAAGTACATACACCAAGGAGAGGTGGTGATAAGGAAAATATACTTAGTAGACGTGAAACATTTTGGATTAATGAATTGAGTACTTTATGGCCAAAGGGCTTGAATAGAGAATGCAATTGGACAGCATTCTGGTAATTTGATTACATTTGAGAAAGGTTCTCCTAAATTATCTACAAGTTTATAATCTAAAATATTCTATTTGATCTACTGTCCATATATATACATATATACATGTATCTAGTACATATATTGAGTATCCATATTGACCTATACTTATGTTAATCGCCAAAAATTAAATATAATGAAATTTAGTTGATTTTTGGGTTTTTACACATCTGATATATTTTTAAATTAAGAATGAATTGTGGTTTCATTATGGAATTAAATTTATTGAATGAAGATGGCATAATTTTTAATATAATGAGATAAAAACAACTTTATTATTTAATATAGAATTTATTAATTGCTACTATTGTATTCATTGTTTTTACATGATTTTTTCTATAGTAATATAACAATTTTTCACTAGATGGCAGTATATTCACTACTATATTCACTAAATTGTTTTAAATGAATTTTCTCTAATATATGCAATACAACAATTGTCCACTAGATGGCAATATATTCACTTTTTTACCACAATTGTTTGGCGCCATTAGGGCTATTTAAATGTCTATAGATTCACTTTTGGTCAAGCTTGAAACAGGGCTGATTGTTTGCCTGAAACGTTGCTGTTCTGTATCCCACTTTGCAAAATAAAGGTCCTGGATTTTGCACCAGCTGGAGTATCTCTGCTTTTTCTATGTTCACATTGGGCTTGGTAAGCCTACACCGTGCTGTGCAGTGAGTGATGTGTTTGTGCTACTTTGTTTCAATATATATGCAGCCACCAATCAGTAACTAGAATCAGGTTCTTTGCTGCTCCTGAGATTACCTAGATAAACCTTTCAGCAAAGGATGAGAAAAGAAGGAAGCAAATTAAACAGATAGTCAATTGAAATGTTGTTTAAACTGGTATGCTCTGTCTGAATCATGAATGTCTAAACATGATTTTACTGTCTCTTTAAGTTGCATTCTGTCTCTTTTGAGCATGGGGAAGAATTTGACTTTCTGTTTATCTAGCGTTCACTGAACAGTAAGCCAGCTCAAGTTGCTCTAGAAGATGTGTGCCATTAAGCTATATATGCCTTCCTGTAGAAACCCCAGCCATATGGAGCTGTGATAGGAAGTAATCAATCCTGCACAAATTAAGTTATTTAAAACATTTTTTTAAATATGATAAATAATACATATTGCAATGATTTCTATTAAGCGGCAAGGAACTTCATATTCAAATATGGGTTATGTAAAAGGCCTTCATTCAAGGTTTAAAAAGTATATATTTGGTAGGCAAATAGTTATTTTAGCTTTACAAACCCCTGCTCACCAATATGCACCAAGGCACCCATGGAAAATGGTCCCTGTTCGAGAATACTTCCCCGGGTATTCCTGGATAGTGGATCTTGCTTCTAATAGGCAGCGACAGTGTCTCCTGCTCGCCAACAGACACCAAGGTACCACAGGAAAGTGCCCCCTGTTCACAAATATGTACTTAGGTACTTCAGGAAAGTGGCTCCTGCTCACAAACTAGGTTCCCAGGCGCCGTGAGAAAGTGGCTCCTGCTTTCTACTAGGTGCGCAGGCACTCCAGGAAAGTGGCCTCAGCTCATCAATAGGCACATAGGCAACCCAGGAAAGTGTCCCCTGCTCACTAATAGCCATCTAGGAACCCTTAAGGAAAATGGACCCTGATCACCAATACCTGCCCAGGCACCCCAAGAAAGTGCCCCCTGCTTGTCAATAGATGTCGATGTACTCCGGGAAGTGGCCCTTGCTTGCTAATATACTGTGAAAATGGCCTCTGCTTGTTAGTATACTGTGAAAATGGCCCCTGCTTGTTAGTATACTGTGAAAATGGCCCCTGCTTGTTAGTATACTGTGAAAATGGCCCCTGCTTGGTAATAAGACTCCAGACTCATCAATAGGAGTCAAGGCAACCCAGGAGAGTGGCACCTGCTCGCTAGTAGCCCCTGCTTTCCAAACTGTGCTCTGGCAAATGACTCGTGCTCATCAGTAGGCCCTCAAGTACCCCAGGAAAATGGCCCCTACTCCCCAAACCCCACCCAAGCGCTCTAAGAAAGTGAATCCTGCTCACCATTTGTCACCCAGACACACCAAGAATGTCATCCCTGTTTGCCAATAGGCACCTATTCACCCTAGGAAAGTGGTCCCTGCTAGCCATTAGGTGCCCATAAATCCTAGGAAAGTGATCCCTGCTTGCCAAAAGTGTTCCTATTTCACCCAATAGGTGCACAGGCACCCCTGAAAAGTTGTGCTTGCATGCCAATAGGCACCCTTGGAAAGTGGTCCCTGCTAGTTAATAGGAGACCAGGCACCCTTGGAAAGTGGTCCTTGCTTGCCAATAGGCTCCCAGACACCTCAGGAAAGTGGCACCCGCTCAGCAAAGCACCTTGCTTACCAATAGGTGCCATGGCACCACATAATTGTAGCTCCTGCTCCCCAATAGGCCCTAGGAAAGGGGCCCTTGGTAGCCAACAGTTGCCCAGCCACCGCAGGAAAGTGGACCTACTTGCCCAATAGGTGCAGGCACCCTGAGAAAGGGGCCACTGCTAGGAAGTAGGATCACATGCACCCGAGAAAATTGGCCCCTGTTTGCTAATAGGCACCTAAGCACCCTGGGAATGTGGCCCCTAATAGCCAATAGGTGCCTAAACACTCTGGAAAAGTGGCCACTGCTCAGCAATAGCTGCACAGGCACATTTAGAAAGTGGCCCCTGCTTGCCAATAGGTTAACAGGCGCCCTGAAAAAGTGTCCCCTGCTTGCTAATAGGCTCCCAGGCATTCCAGGAATGTGGAACTGCTCATCAAAACTCCCCTTGGAAAAGTAGCCCCTAGTTGTCAAAAGGCTCAAAACATCCCAGATAAGTGGCCCATGCTCACTAATAGACAGCTAGGCACTCCAGGCAAGTGGCACTTGCTAGCCAATAGGTGCCTAGACACCCTGGGAAAGTGTCCCTTGCTCACCAAAAGGTGCACAGGCACCCTGAGAAAGTGGCCTCTGCTCACCCAATAGGCACACAGAAACCCAGAAAAAATGCCCCCTGCTTACCAATAGGCACCAAAACATAAGAAAAAGGAGGCCCTGCTAGCCACTAGTAGCACAGGTGGTGCACAAGTGGCTTCTGCTTGTCAAAAACACACCCAAGCTCCCTGGGAAAGTAGCCCCTGCCAATAGGCACCCAGAGAAATTGTCCCTTGCTTGCCAATAGCCACCTAGGAACCGTCTAGGAAAGTGGCTAATTCTTACTAATTATTGCACAGGCACCCTGGGAAAGTGGCCCCTGCAGGTCAATAGTCACCCACGCAACCTGGAAAAATTACTCTTTCTTGCCACTTTCCCAGGGTGCTTGGGCATGCTTTGGTGAGCATTGGCTACTTTCCAGGGTGCTTTGATGCATATTGTTGAGAAGGAACCACTTTCCTTGAGGGTTTCTAGGTGGCCTATTGATGAGCATGGTCCACTTTACTGGGTGCTTAGGCACATAATGGTGAGCAAGTACCACTTTCCAGGGTGCCTGGGCATGTATTGTTGAGCAGGGGTCTCTGTCCTTGAGGGTACCTAGGCGGCTATTGGTGAGCAGGGGCCACTTTCCCAGGGTGCCTAGGCAGCTATTGATGAGCAGGGGCCACTTTCCCAGGGTGTCTTGACACATATTGGCCAATAGGGCCACCTTTCCAGGGGTGCCTGGATACCTATTAGTGAGCAGGGTACACTTTCCCAGTGTATCTGGGTGCATGTTGGTAAGCAGGTGCCACTTTCCTGGGGTTTCAGGGCATTTTGTTGTGAGCAGGGCTCACGGTCACCACCTATTAGCGAGCAAGGGACACTTTTCCAGAGTACCTAAGCGGCTAATGACGAGCAGGGGCCACTATCACCACCTATTAGTAAGCAAGGGCCACTACCTGGGGACCTATAGGGAGCAGGGGACATTTTCCCTGGGTGCCTTGGCGCATATTGGTGAGCAGGGTTTACTTGAGGGTTCCTAGGCAGATTGCTATTGATGAGCTGGGCTACTTTCAGGGAATGCCTGGGCAGCTATTGGTGAGCAAGGGCCACTCTCCCAGTATGCCTGGGCTCCTATTTCCTAGGCAAATAGTTTTGAAAGCTGAAAAAACTGAAAGAAACATGCAGAACTATTTGCCTGAATACTAGTTAGGCAAATGGCTTTTAAAGCTAAAATTACTATTTGCCTACCACATATACACAAAACACAAACGCCTAGATTTAGAGTTCTGCGTTAGCCATCAAAACCAGTGATAAGGGCTCCTAACGCTGCTTTTGGCCGCCCGCTGGTATTTAGAGTCAGTCAGGAAAGGGTCTAACGCTCACTTTCAAGCCGCGACTTTTCCATACCGCAGATCCCCTTACACCAATTGCGTATCCTGTCTTTTCAATGGGATCTTCCTAACGCTGGTATTTAGAGTCTTGGCTGAAGCGAGCGTTAGAACTCTAACGACAAAACTCCAGCCGCAGAAAAAAGTCAGGAGTTAAGAGCTTTATGGGCTAACGCCAGTTCGTAAAGCTCTTAACTACTGTGCTCTAAAGTACACTAACACCCATAAACTACCTATGTACCCCTAAACCGAGGTCCCCCCACATCGCCGCCACTCTAATAAAAAATTTTTAACCCCTAACCTGCCGACCGCACACCGCCGCCACCTACATTATCCCTAATCTGCTGCCCCTAACATCGCCGACACCTACATAATATTTATTAACCCCTAATCTGCCCCCCCCAACGTCGCCGCTACCTTACCTACACTTATTAACCCCTAATCTGCCGACCGGACCTCGCCGCCACTATAATAAATGTATTAACCCCTAAACCGCCGCACTCCCGCCTCGCAAACCCTATAATAAATAGTATTAACCCCTAATCTGCCCTCCCTAACATCTTTGACACCTAACTTCAAGTATTAACCCCTAATCTGCCAACCGGACCTCGCCGCTACTCTAATAAATGTATTAACCCCTAAAGCTAAGTCTATCCCTAACACTAACACCCCCCTAAATTAAATATAATCTAACTAAATAAATTAACTCTTATTAAATAAATAAATTCTATTTAAAGCTAAATACTTACCTGTAAAATAAACCCTAATATAGCTACAATATAACGAATAATTATAAGGTAGCTATTTTAGGATTTATATTTATTTTACAGGCAACTTTGTATTTATTTTAACTAGGTACAATAGCTATTAAATAGTTATTAACTATTTAATAGCTACCTAGTTAAAATAATTACAAAATTACCTGTAAAATGAATCCTAACCTAAGTTACAATTAAACCTAACACTACACTATCAATAAATAAATTAACTAAACTACCTACAATTACCTACAATTAAATCAACTAAACTAAATTACAAAAAAAACAAACACTAAATTACAAAAAATAAAAAAAGATTACAAGAATTTTAAACTAATTACACCTACTCTAAGCCCCCTAAAAAAATAACAAAGCCCCCCAAAATAAAAAAATGCCCTACCCTATTCTAAAATAAAAAGTTAACAGCTCTATTACCTTACCAGCCCTTAAAAGGGCCTTTTGCGGGGCAAGCCCCAAAGAAAACAGCTCTTTTGCCTGTAAAAAAAACATACAATACCCCCCCAACATTACAACTCACCACCCACATACCCCTAATCTAACCCACCCAAACCCCCCTTAAAAAACCTAACACTAAGCCCCTGAAGATCTTCCTACCTTATCTTCACCCAGCCGGGTATCACCGATCCGTCCAGAAGAGGGTCCGAAGTCTTCATCCTATCCGGGCAGAAGAGGACATCCGGACCGGCAGAAATCTTCATCCAGGCGGCATCTTCTATCTTCTTCCATCCGGCACGGAGCGGGACCATCTTGAAGCAGCCGACGCGGAGCCATCCTTCTTCACTGATGGACTAACGACAAATGAAGGTTCCTTTAAATGACGTCATCCAAGATGGCGTCCCTTGAATTCCGATTGGCTGATAGGATTCTATCAGCCAATCGGAATTAAGGTAGGAAAAATCTGATTGGCTGATTGAATCAGCCAATCAGATTGAGCTCGCATTCTATTGGCTGATCGGAACAGCCAATAGAATGTGAGCTCAATCTGATTGGCTGATTGGATCAGCCAATCGGATTGAACTTGAATCTGATTGGCTGATTCAATCAACCGATCAGATTTTTCCTACCTTAATTTCCGATTGGCTGATAGAATCCTATCAACCAATCGGAATTCGAGGGACGCCATCTTGGATTACGTCATTTAAAGGAACCTTCATTCGTCGTTAGTCCGTCGGTGAAGAAGGATGGCTCTGCGTCGGCTGCTTCAAGATGGTCCCGCTCCGCGCCGGATGGAAGAAGATAGAAGATGCCGCCTGGATGAAGATGTCTGCCGGTCCGGATGTCCTCTTCTGCCCGGATAGGATGAAAACTTCGGACCCTCTTCTGGACGGATCGGTGATACCCGGCTGGGTGAAGATAAGGTAGGAAGATCTTCAGGGGCTTAGTGTTAGGTTTTTTAAGGGGGGTTTGGGTGGGTTAGATTAGGGGTATGTGGGTGGTGGGTTGTAATTTTGGGGGGGTATTGTATGTTTTTTTTATAGGCAAAAGAGCTGTTTTCTTTGGGGCATGCCCCGCAAAAGGCCCTTTTAAGGGCTGGTAAGGTAATAGAGCTGTTAACTTTTTATTTTAGAATAGGGTAGGGCATTTTTTTATTTTGGGGGGATTTGTTATTTTTTTAGGGGGCTTAGAGTAGGTGTAATTAGTTTAAAATTCTTGTAATCTTTTTTTATTTTTTGTAATTTAGTGTTTTTTATTTTTTGTAATTTAGTTTAGTTGATTTAATTGTAGGTAATTGTAGGTAGTTTAGTTAATTTATTTATTGATAGTGTAGTGCTAGGTTTAATTGTAACTTAGGTTAGGATTTATTTTACAGGTAATTTTGTAATTATTTTAACTAGGTAGCTATTAAATAGTTAATAACTATTTAATAGCTATTGTACCTAGTTAAAATAAATACAAAGTTGCCTGTAAAATAAATATAAATCCTAAAATAGCTACAATATAATTATTCATTATATTGTAGCTATATTAGGGTTTATTTTACAGGTAAGTATTTAGCTTTAAATAGAATTAATTTATTTAATAAGAGTTAATTTATTTAGTTAGATAAAAAATTTATTTAACTTAGGGGGGTGTTATTGTTAAGGTTAGACTTAGCTTTAGGGGTTAATACATTTATTAGAGTAGCGGCGAGGTCCGGTCGGCAGATTAGGGGTTAAAACTTGAAGTTAGGTGTCAAAGATGTTAGGGAGGGCAGATTAGGGGTTAACCTATTTATTATAGGGTTTGCGAGGCGGGAGTGCGGCGGTTTAGGGGTTAATACATTTATTATAGTGGCGGCGAGGTCCGGTCGGCAGATTAGGGGTTAATAAGTGTAGGTAAGGTAGCGGCGACGTTGGGGGGGGCAGATTAGGGGTTAAGAAATATTATGTAGGTGTCGGCGACGTTGGGGGCAGCAGATTAGGGGTTCATATGGATAACGTAGGTTGCGGCAGTGTCCGGAGCGGCAGATTAGGGGTTAATAATATAATGAAGGAGTCAGCGATAGCGGGGGCGGCAGATTAGGGGTTAATAAGTGTAAGGTTAGGGGTGTTTAGACTCGGGGTTCATGTTAGGGTGTTAGGTGCAGACTTAGGAAGTGTTTCCCCATAGGAAACAATGGGGCTGCGTTAGGAGCTGAACGCTGCTTTTTTGCAGGTGTAAGGTTTTTTTTCAGCTCAAACTGCCCCATTGTTTCCTATGGGGAAATCGTGCACGAGCACGTTTTTCAAGCTGGCCACTACTGTAAGCAACGCTGGTATTTAGAGTTGAAGCGGCGGTAAATTATGCTCTACGCTGCCTTTTTGGAGCCTAACGCAGCCCTTCAGAGAACTCTAAATACCAGCGGTATTTAAAAGGTGTGGGGGAAAAAAACATGCGTAGCTAACGCACCCCTTTGGCCGCAAAACTCTAAATCTAGCCGTTTCTTTTTATGGGCAATATTAGTACACCTATTATACATGAGAAATATACTGTATGTAAGGAGCTGAAAGTTTTAATAACTTTTTGTTTACAAATATGTGTTTTAACTCAGTTTAATTATTCACTGGGGTCTCACTAAACTTACAGCAGACATTGGCAATTCTCACTTCTTGTTAAAATATCCCCACTGCTTTGATCTCAACCTACACAGAGTACATATATGTCCCAAATGAATTCCTTATCCACTTTGCATTTCATGCATTGATTTAATTGATGTTCAATATTCTTTATATATGTAATTTACTTTGATATTCTTGTATGATCTGTAACATCTTAAGAATAAATCTCAGCGTTCTGCTTTTACTTTGCTCTATCCTACCATTTAAGGTAAGTAATATATTGTAAAGAAATAGATAATAGATAGGTAGGTAGATAGATAATATAATATATAGATAGAGTTGGGGATAATTTGAAGGACCTGACTTCGGCTGGAAATCGGAAGTAGTGCTATGGAACTATGAGTGTATATGTTTGTCTTACACCTGACTTCTGAGAGCCTCTGCCATTACGGAACTCTGATGGAAATCTTTTGAGAGACCTATATGGTTCCCAGGTGCCTTTAACATACCTCATTTTGTTTGAGGTCATATCTTGTGAGTTTTAAATTGAGACTGTAAATAAATATATTGTTTATTCTGATATACTGCACTTAGAGGGGTTGCGCCCTGTTTCTTCTTTTTTGTTTTCTATTTAGATTTTTTCCGGTTTCCATTACCGTGAATTTCATGAGGCAGCAACCCTGAATCTCTGAATCAGCTATACCATTTGGAAACAGCATATCCTTTTGGTGATTTGTATACATATAGATATAACTGTACCATAGTGTGGGGCGCTCTATTCTCTGTATTATTATATGTTTTTTTTTTAAATACTTACCTTTTCCTTATGACAGCAGACCAGCAATCTTCCTCCCGCAGCTCTTGCTGTACATAGCATATCGATGACGAATCTGGCTTCCTCCAATCATTACGTGGCCTCACGAGCTGGACGCCTTGGGTTACACGCAATGATTGGAGGAAGCCGGATTCGGCATTGCTGTGCTAAGTACAGCAGCCTGCCGTCATAAAGAAAAAGGTAAGTATTAAAAAAAAAAAAACACTTTAATGTAAATTTTTAAAAAACTTTACATTCACTTTAAGAAGATGTCAGTTTTAATTAGGGAAGAATATCTGTGACCATCTAGTGACTGAAACATATATTAGTACGTGTGCAAGATTTCTTGTTATGTAACCATTGTCATCAATGTCCTGTCAGGTTTTAGAGAGGTTGGTCTAGTGATCTGCAAAATATTTGTGTCAGTGTGTCACAATCAGTTAATACCTAGAGTTAATACATTATTATTACATCTTTGTATCAACTCCAAAAACCAATGTCTATGAAAAAGGGACGACTGCAATATCTGTATTAAAGGGATACAAAAGCCAAACTTAAACGTTCACGGTTCTTACACTGTGTAATTTAAAAAAAAGATTTTTCAATTTCCTTCTGTTATAAAATTGACTTAATTCTCTTGGTATCCTTTGTTGAAAATCATAACTAGGTAGGCTCAGATGCAGCAATGCACTACTGGGAGCTAGCTCAAAATTAGTGTCTTGTCACTTGCTTACCAGATGTGTTCAGCTAGCTCCCATTTGCGCATTTCTGCTATGGAGCTGTGTCTAACCCTTTTGCAAGAGTTAAACAAATAGTTATTTGCAAGCAACTGCAATAATAAAATGCATTACAGCATTTTTAGCACTTGTATATCCCTTTAATTTAAGCTCACCATTGCAACCTTTTAACATTAGCTAATGATTGTCCAGTATTTATTAAGTACATTTTGTGACAAATTACAATTACATTCATGTAAATAAAAGTATAAAACACTTATCTTTCTATTCTATTATAGCATCAAGTTTGCAGTGTATTTATTTTCTGCATTCCAGAACTGTATTAGTGTCACCGTTATTATTGTCCTAGAATGCTGCAATGAGATCTACAGATAAGTAGCCTCTGGCAGTGCCATTTGCCTATAACGCTAACAATCTCTCCAAATATTCATGGCTTTGGATGGAATAAATAGAACTTTAGTGACAGAATTTATTTTGTTGGGGTTTCCTTTCATTTCAGATGTGGCTTTTGTCTTTGTCTTTCTGGTGCTTCTGTCCTACCTCTTCACCATGGTTGGTAACCTCCTTATACTTGCCTTGGTCTCCTCTGATCACAGGCTGCAGAGCCCAATGTATTTCTTCCTTGGTAATTTGTCCTTTTTGGATGTTTGCTTTATAAATACTACAGTTCCAAAAATGCTTAGTGGTTTCTTACCTGGTGGGAAAACAATCTCACTGAATGGTTGCCTTGCACAATCCTTTAGCTTCTTTTTATTTGGAGTTGCCAACTTCCTTCTCCTTTCAGTGATGTCTTTTGACCGCTATGTGGCTATCTGCCATCCCTTGCATTACTCTGTGATCATGCACCAAAGGCTATGTATACAGCTAATGGTTGGTGTATGGCTGGTGTCATTTATTTGCATCCTTACTCCATCTGTAAGAATCATAAGTTTGAAATTTTGTTCTAGACTGGTCAACCACTTTTTCTGTGATGTGTTTCCAATGTTTATTAACTCTTGCACTGATACTACCTCAATCCAGTTGCTGGAAATCCTCATCTCATCATCAGTTCTTCTCAGTTCCCTTCTAGTCACCTTGATATCATATATTTATATTGTAAATTCCATATTAAAGATACCATCAACAGATGGAAGGAAGAAAGCATTGTCCACTTGCTCTTCCCATGCACTGGTTGTAACACTGGCATATGGCAGCTGTATTTTCACTTATGCAAAGCCAGCCAAGGGCCGTGCCACTGACTATGACAAGAAGGTTGCACTCCTGATCACTGTGGTTGTTCCTCTTCTTAATCCTTATATATACACCCTAAGAAACCAGAAGGTAAGAGAAATCCTCAGAACTAAACTGTTCATGAAGAAGTAAATCATTTAGTGCTAGAATATGAATAGAGCACAGTTTAGCATTCCCACTCGAGCGTAAACTTCGCTAGACAGAGGCTTTTTGCCAGTTTGCGCTTGTGTTACAAGTTGAAAGTAAAAAGTTTGTGTGCGAGCGAACACCCGTAGCGCGTTAAAAAAATATTGCGACTGCATTAAAGGTACATGAAAAACAAAATTGTTATTTCATGATTCAGACAGAGAATACAATTTTAAAAATGTTTCCAATTTACCTTTATTATCAAATTTGCTTTGTTCTTTTGTTATTCTTTGTTAAAGTGATATTTAGATAGGTAGCGTGCACGTCTGTAGCATTGCATGACTGGAAATAGTGCTGCCATCTAGTGCTCTTGTTAATGTATAACATTGTAGCTAATCTGCTGCCATTTAGTACTGAAGACATGTGCACACTCCGAAACTTACCTTCCTGTGCTTCAACAAGTAATACCAAGAAAACAAAGAAAATTTGATAATAGAAGTAAATTTGAAGTTATTTAAATTAGTATGTTCTATCTCAATCATGAAAGAATTTTTTTTGTTTTTATGTTCCTTTAATGTCTTCTCCCATAGACTTCAATAGAGCGAAACGGAAAAAACCCTAACATACTTGAGCGCTAACCCTACCAAGTTTATTCAAGTGTGCTCAACCCTACATGAATTAAGAATATTTCACATTCCAATGTTCTCCACATAGAATAATATGTTCTACATATATCTGATGATTGTTTGGTAAAATATATATCTATACCTCTATATATCTATATGGTTATATATCGTTATAGATATATACAGAAATATATAGGAATATCTATTTAAAAATACATAGAACATTTTGTACGGAACATTGGAATTTAAAATATTTACACTGCAAACACATTATTAAATATTAGTAGTTAATAAAAATGATTGTCAAGTATTTGACTGCAAAGGGCTCCAATGTACACACACACACACACATATATATATATATATATATATATATATATATATATAGTATATATTTATATATATATAAATAAAAATACATATGTATCTGTGTCTTTATGTGTTTTACTCTATATTTACTGTACATATTTAACATTCCAATTTTCTTCACTTACAGGATAATGTACTTTTTATTGTCTATAAATATTTCTATATACATTTATATATAACTATACCTGTATATCTTTTCCTATAGATATATAGGTATCAATATGTATTTCTTTCCAAAGGCAGGGAGAGTCCACGACTTTATTCTGTACTGTTGATAATATTAGCACCTGGCCACCAGGAGTAGGCAAAGACACCCCAGTCAAAGGCTTAAATGTCCCTCCCACTTCCCCCATCCCCCTAGTCATTCTTTGCCTTTCGTTACTAGAGGAGGATAGCAGAGAAGTGTCAGAAGATACGGATAGTCCTTTAATGGGTATTTTCCCTTCAAGCGAGGACTGGAGTTTGAAGTAATCATATAAACCTCTCAGTGAGAGTATTGATGAACGTTAGAGTCTGGAGATGCAGGGAAAGTTTTTCTGCGAATCGATCTAAACTATCTAACATCTCCTGGGTAATCAGTGTTAACGAGTTACACTGCTTGCCTTTTTATGTTATGGAACATATAGAGAGAGATATTACACCGATCCATATGTTTCAAGATCATATGATTCAAGACCATATCACAAATCATACCAGAATAAACATCATACCTCTGATTACTTTGATAAAGATCAGCATTCCAATTATCAAGAATCTAATCATGAAAACAGATCTAATAGGAATAATTCCCATAACCCACACACTGAGAATCTAAATAAATCATACAACTATAATCATAACTAGAGGGTACCCTTGCAAAATAGATTTTCACCATTACAAAATACACCCCGTTCTAACATGAACAGAACATATCCAAATAGGAGAAATTTTGATACCACCACTTTGGGAGCCACTACATCCGAGACACATTTTTTAGGAGAATCCCCCGCAAGAGCGGGGACCTCAAGAGAATTTATAGAACTAGCAAAACCACAAAGAAACCAACAAGGAAAAAGAAGACTAGAGGCAGAAGAGGGAGAGGAACCATTTAACAAAACACTAAAAAGATAGAAATAGATAAAAAAAAATGTTGGGAGTGTTCAATCTCAGTAAGATTACCTTAAGTGAAAACCAAGAAAAAGTACTGAACAAAGGTTTAACCTTTGCCCCCTCCTGTAAGCTCAATAAGTTCGAAATTCTTATCAATATTAATCAATATATTCAGAAGCTGACACTAAAAAGATATTTTTAAAAAATCCTATGCAAAATAAAATTACACATGATAGTTACAACAACATTCACACAAATTTGAGGGCCAAATCTACTTTCTTTCCAACACATGAAAAGAGTGAACATATTAAACTTTTTGAACAGAACATCAAAAAAGATTTAGAACTCTTGGATCAAACTAAACCAATTAGAAATAATCTCAATAAGAAAGAAATTCAAACATTAAAAGAATTACAGACTAATAAAGAAATAGTGGTGAAACCGGCTGATAAAGGTGGGGGTAAAGTTATAATGGATACCAGCGATTATATTGAGGAATCAAACAGACTATTACAAGACAAATCCACATATGTTAAACTTAAACAGAACCCTCTAAGACAACAAGAATATAAACTAGGAACTCTACTTAAAGATGCAAGGGATAAAGGCATTCTTAATAAATCTGAATTTGAATTCCTGTCTATACCATACCCTAAGACCACCACTTTTTACTTTTCACCGAAAGTTCACAAGCATTTGCAAAAACCTCTGGGCCATCCCATAATCTCAGGGATTGAGTCCCTTACATCAAATTTATCACAGTACGTAGATTACTTTCTACAAAAATATGTTATTACCTTACCAGCATATTTACGTGACTCCACACATTTTTTAAATCAGATTAAAAATCTAGATTGGCATGATAACTATGTCCTAGTAACATGTGATGTCAATTCACTATACACTAATATTTCACATCATATAGGACAAAAAGCTGTAAAAACATATCTTGATAGATATAAAGATTTACCCCTATAACAAAACAAATTTAAAAGTATTTTTACAGACTAAAGGTACCGCAATGGGCACAAGGTTCGCCCCCAGCTATGCTAATCTGTTTATGGGACACTTCGAAGAAGTAAACATTGCTGGAGTTCCCTGGGGGGCGAACCTTGTGCACTATTGTAGGTACATAGATGATATTTTTATTGTCTGGCGAGGAGACATTAAACTCTTAGATGCCTTCATGATAGATATGAATACCAATGAAATGGGTATATCTTTTACTCACGAATATAGCAGTCAAAAAATTCATTTTTTGAACATAGAACTGGAAATAATTGAAAACCAAATACACACTAAAACATATTTTAAAACAATTGATGCTAATAACTATATACACTTTGAGAGTTGCCATTTAAGTCAATGGAAATCTAATATTCCCAAAGGCCAAATCATGAGGATTAAAATAATTGCTCTTCAATGGATAGTTATCAATTACAATCCCAAATACTCACCACAAGATTCATAGAAAAAGGTTATGATCTTAAAACAAAAAAAACACAACAAGAAATTGCGAAGATAGATAGAGAGACACTCTTGAAACCCAAAAATAGACAAAAAGCCACTAATATACAAAATCATGATGATCTTTTAATACCATTCATTACTGACTTCAGTTCGCAACATTTTGAAAATTAAAAAAATTCTTAAAAGACACTGGCACCTGATCAAACAAGATCATATACTAGGAAATACAGTTAAGAATCAGTCAGAGATAATCTTTAGGAAGGCAAAAAACCTTAAAAATATATTCTACCCGAGTGAATATAAAGAGAATAGATAATAGACAGAGACATTAGGGGAAAGGAACTAGTTGGTTTCTATCCATGTAACACATGTAAATCATGTAAATTCAGTACCAAAATTAAAGAAATAAACTCACTCAATACTGAGTATGTCACTAGGATAAACCAATTGATTAGATGTTCAGATAAAAATATAAAATATTGTATCCAATGCTCATGTAACTTATTTTACTTCTGTCAAACTAGCAGGATGCTACGAGATAGAATACGTGAACATATTCTTAAAATAGAACATGAATCTATAGAAACTAATTTATATTCCCATTTTAAAGAAATACATTCAGGTAATCTGAAGGATTTTAAGTACTGTGGTATAAAAAAACTTTATCTAGGGGTAAGAGGTGGAAATATGAACACATTACTATCTAAAAAGGAAGCAGAACTCATATTTAATTTCAAAACCCTCTACCCCCTCAGTCAGAATTCCGAACTAGATCTTAGTTCACTTATCTAGGACGATTATTAGCCTTTGCTTTTATTTATAATTAAAGCTGTACCTTATAATGTATTTTTCATCATAATTATAATCTACCAACATTGATCTTAAATCATCTAAATAAGTTAATAAATAGCTCCCCCATGAATATACCTTACATTACCTCCTCTAAATATCTAAGTTAAGAATATGTATCTATAATAAATTATTTTGGCGCAATATTGGACTAAAGTTAATCAACTCTTTATGAGTTTATTTTATATCCATTATTAGAATTATATTTATTTTTATTTTCATCATTATTTTTATTAAATTTTTTGGATTATTATTATTATTTTTTTACATAAGTAATTTTCCTTTTTATATGGATTTTTATATCATTTTTTATATGCCTATTTTTTTATATGCCCACTATTTTATATGCTTTATTCCTATCATCACACTTTTCCATTTAGGACCCTGGTAACTTAATTTGCAAATGCACTTAATTCACACACGCACAAAATCTAAACACATATCTTCCCACTTTCTTATACATATTTATACAATAACACTCTAAAGGATGTTATAATTGCATCATAAGTTGTTATTACTAAGTGTGTTTGATTTTTTTCACAAATGTTATTGTATCATTGTTTATGTACAATCAAATTGAAAATAACGAGCATACATTGGCTGCTAAATCTAACCAATTAGGACACAGCACATGCTATTTAAACTTGATGAAGAATTTAGTGAGCATCTTAATAAAGGCCCAGGCGGCTGAAATGCGTTGATTTGCTCACACTGATAACAACTTTCAATTTGGTAAATACTGGTAGTAGGACAGGTACATCGAGCTATTTAAAGTTATTACGAATAGTCTCCATATGTGTAATTCCTGTCCCAGGATCTACTAACTTACCTAGTTGTTTTCCCTGAACGGATCTCACACAACGAGTTGAAAAAAACAATTTATCAGTTTTCTCACTTCTAATCCACTCGGCTTTGACCTTAACACCGGAACTAATTGGTGTTTGGACCATGAGGTATCGCCCAATTCAGTCTTGGCGCACAAACCCATACCCCAGTCCCAGCATCTATTTCAGATCATCTAAAATTTCCGAAAATACAGAGGCACATACTGCTAATATCTGGAATATTGAGAAACTTTGTGATCACCATCTGCTAAAGGTTAGCTGGAACGTTAAGCTCAGAGATAACCCGGAATCACCGGTCTATGAAATTTGTCCGGACCTTACTTTTGCTATTATCGTTTGGGACTTTTTAGTCTCTAATAAGGACTGCTTCCAAAAAGGGAAATAGATTTATATAAGGTACTTTTTAACACAGAGTGCCCATTTTTAATTGCTATATATATAACTGTACCAGCTCTTTTTAGTTTCAGCAGCTAGTCAATTTTATGTAACACCTGTATTGCAAATTTAAGATATACTCTTATTTTCTATTTGGATTATTTGTTATATATTTTGATGCCGGCATCTTATTTTAATATGTTTTAATAAATACCATTTGACTGTTATATTTGACACATTTTTATTTCACATTATTTCTTTTTAGATATAATCTATCTTACATAACTATAGCTATCATTCGTCACCACACATTGTATCCACCTTTGCTACACTTTATGTGCGTCTAGGATTAGACACATATATTGTGCGTCTAGAATTAGACACATACATATATATATATATATATATATATATATATATATACAGTATATATATTTGGTATCATTAAAGCAATCCCCTTTTTTCATGTTTCTCTAGCTCCACACACTACAGAGCATTATAGGTCACATATTTTCTTTAGAGTCATTTACACGCAGCTTCATATGCTTAGATGTCTTTAGCTTTTTTAGCGCTATCCCACTAATCTTTTTCCTTTATTAGTAAACACAGGTCCCTGTCAGAGCACCGCGGCATGGCTGTCACACTTGAGAGGCTGTGCCTGGTCCACAGCATAGATCCTGGAGGGTAAGTCTGCTTTATTTAAGATTTAGCAGGAGCTCCTATGGGTCACAGTGTGACACCTTTTAGCCTCTATAGGATCCGGGGTTAATATCTCATTAGTCTAGGAGATTATATTTGGAACAGTTTGGGGAGTTTGTGTACTGCTTTGTTCCCTACAGGAACACTTGTGAAGGGTTTGAGCTCAATTTAGACTGGGTACTTTCGGAAATGGAGCTTTTATCAAACAGGTTTCACTTTCGTTTTTGAAATTGCGCAGCTCCTAATAGCTTTGGGTGCTTTTCTCAAAGCAGGGGAGGTCCTTACTTGCGCACTACGTGATTGCGTCTAGCTACCGTTCTTTTATGATCCTCCTGCAAGGAACTCTGTCAATCCTATGGAGAGCGTTTTCACAGTTGGTCTGGGTCTAGGAGGTGGTAAATGCCCCAGCCACTGGGGTTATAAAATTGCCCCTCTATTTTTAAGACCGTTTTGTTTTTGTTTTTTTTACTTACTGTGGGATTACATCTCCAGCAATGGAGGACTTTGAGATCAACACTTTAGAGGGTTCTGTACCTTCTATATTAATTAATAATACCTGTCTATATTGTGAGGAAGCCTTGATTTGTCCACCTATTTTTTTCCAATTGCTTGGGTACCATTCTAAAGTCTAAGAAGGGAGCTAAATCTGTGAACCCCTCTAGCATAATTAGCCCCTCTGAGCTGTCCACCTCTCAGGACTCTGTGGTCCGGGAGATGCCTACCCTATTCCCTCAAACCATTTAACATGCAGTTCCCCACGGCACGCCTTGTATCTCTGAGAAACGCAAGATAAAGGTTAAAAATAGTCCTACTGAGTTGGATCTAATTTTCAATGGGATTTAGCCAGTATGTCTCAACTGTTTGAGGATGAGTTAACCTCTAGCATCAGAGGATGAACTTTCGGAGTTGGAGACTTCAACAGCTAAACCGCCTCCTTCTGAGAAGCCCTCCTTCAGATTTAAGATTGAGCATCTGCGTTATCTGCTTAAGGAGGTTTTGTCTACTCTAGAGGTTCCTGAAGCGAAGCTCCCTGAGGAACCTAAGCTTCCTAAATTAGACAGGGTCTATGAAGACAAGAAGGCCCTTCAGACTTTCCCTGTTACAGTTCGCATGGCGATCATTTTCATTATCAGTAGCGAATGGGAATGTATTGGAACTCCCTTCTCCCCTTCTTCAACTTTTAAGAAGTTATTCCCGGTTCCTGACTCTCAGTGTGGAGTTCCATCCCTAAGGTGGATGGAGCCATTTCAACGCTAGCTAAGCATACCACTATCCCTCTGGAAGATAGCTCTTCCTTTAGGGAACCTATGGACAAGAAGTTGGAAAGTTACCTGAGAAAAATGTTAGTAAAAATATCCGATCAGTGGAGAGGTATTAAGATCACTATATAAAAATGAATTTCTTTTTAGCACTTTAGCGAACACAAGCACTATTCACTACATCTTATACTGCTTTTCAATTAATAACCATATTTCTATAAATAAATTATGAACAAGGAATCATCTTTTTCTTTTATAAGTACATCTTCATTCTGTTAAAAACTGTCTACAGACCAAGATTAAATATTCTGACAACTCAAAATAAGTTAAATTAACGAATAATGTGGTCAAAAGCAGTGTAGTGTTCAAAACTTGTATTTACAAAAATTAAATAAAGATATCCTAGAGAGAAAATTAAGGAAAAAGAATAGAGATGAGCAGGAGTACTCATAAACAAACATAGAAGTAGTATATAATGAAGATATGATTGAAAATGAAGTATCTGTTTGGTATCGGTGACAACAACCAGGTTTATTCTGGCTATATGACTGTATACAAGTTTGAACACTACACTGCTTTTGACCACATTATTCGTTGATTGGCCTAAAATCGTTAAAATACGATTAACCATTTGGACTTAAGTTTCATTGGCAGTACTTTGTCTTATTGCATATGCACTTTTAAATTTTAACCACCAGTGGTTTTGTGATTGTCATAATCTTTTGTGTATATTTATGTATATTTATTCTCTACCCATTAAATACTATATATTGTAACATACTTTTTTATACTACTATTATTTTGCCAGTTATACAATTTTAATAATTTTACGTTTTAGGATTATATTGATAAGGATTAATTTATATATTTTTAAGGAAATTATTGCGTTTTTATACCTAGCTTTTTTAGCGCCACATCTATTATTCTTTCTGTCTATTGTGTTCTTTTATGAATTGCTTTCAGAGTGCAATGTGTTCTTTTATGAATTGCTTTCAGAGTGCAATTCTTGTTTGGTGTGTGCAGGTATTTCCAGTATCAAGAAGTTTATTATTTTGATTTTGTATACACATAACAGTTATAGTGAACAACAACTAAGTTGTGCAAAAAATAAATAAAGAGATTATTATTATAATCTTCATTGTGAACAATAATACATATTCTATTATATAAATAACAGAGAATATGTAAGAAGGGTGGAATGTTTACTGGATGAAAGAATGAAAACAAAGTATCTTTGCTTCTAACATCATGAGAACTTCTATACATATATCTATTGATATGATTTTACATATTGCTTCATTACATTATATGACAAGTTATAAGCACACATTGTAGTTGCTATTGTCATTCATTCCATATGATTTAACACAATTTAATAAATGAATCCATTTGTACTCCATTCTTAATAATGTTTGTTCTATGTTTCCTCCCCTGATTCCAAGGGTTGCTTGTTGCAATACTGCAAATTTCATAATTTAATCATTACTGCTACGGATATTATAACAGTGTCTGGCGACACTGGTAATAATTTTTCCTTTTTCTAAATCCTTTTTGGCATTGCGGATATTTCTATTGTGTTCTAATCTTGTTCTGACTTGTCTTGTCGTCATTCCGACATAGAACAGGTCACACGGACACTGTAGTACATATATAACTCCAATGGAAGTGCAGGAAAAATGTGATGTTAACGTGTTTTCTACCATATTTGTCTTGTATATATTTCCATTTTATTACTTTTGGGCATGTGCTGCATGTGCCACGTGGAAACATACCAGGAGATTTGCTTATCTTTTTTGGTGTTTGAATATAGTGACTTGTGACTAACATGTCTTTAAGGTTTTTAAGCCTTTTATAGCCTATTGAAACTTGGTTGCCTATTTGACTGGCTAGGAGAGGGTCATTTTGTAAAATATGCCAATTGTTGTTAATTATCTCAATAACTTGTTTCATTTGAGGATTAAAAGTGGTAATACGTCTAGTGACATTTTCTGACTTTCTTTCACGGGGTTGTAACAATTTTTTTAGTTCCATATTAGTGCCTGTGAGTGTGCCCGTTTTACAGATTGGTTGCTATAACCTCTTTCTTTTAATCTGTTGGATAGTTTAACTGCCTCCTGTCTGTACTCTGTAGTATTAGAACAGTTACGTCTCAGTCATATAAACTCTCCTTTGGGAATGGCTCTAAGAGTGCTAGGAGCATGAGCACTGGTGTGATGTAGTAAGGTGTTGGTAGCAGTTGCTTTTCTATACATCGAAGTGCTAATTTGTCCAGTCTCGTTTTTATTAATTTCCAAATCTAGGAAATTGATTTTGTAGTAACTGTGCTCATATGTTAATCTTAGATTGAGATTGTTGGTATTTAGAATATTCATAAATTCTTTTAGAGTATCTAGAGTGCCTTCCCAGATTAACAGCACATCATCTATAAAGCGAATCCACAAAGGGATGTGCTGTGTATAGATATCGTTATCTGCCATGAAAACAGTCTTGCTCTCCCACCGTCTAAGGAATAAGTTAGCATATGTTGGGGCACATGCCGTGCCCATGGCCGTGCCCTGTGTTTGCAAATAAAAAGAATCTTTAAAAGTAAAATAAATGTGATTTAGGACAAAATGCAATAATTATATTGTAAAAGAATTGTGCATATCACTCTGATTAGATGATAAGAAATAGGAAATAGCCTGTTCCCCCAATTTGTGTTGGATACTGGTATATAAAGACTCAACATCAGCTGTCACCAAAATAGACTCACTAATAAAAGTTACATTTTCCAGTTTTTGTAAGACTTCCATTGTATCCTTCATAAGAAGGTAATGTATAAAGATACTCTCTCAATCTTTGATCGATATACTGACTGGCTTTCTCAGTTAAGCTGTTATTACCAGAGACAATTGGTCGCCCTGGAGGTTTTTGGATATCTTTATGAATTTTTGGAATGAGGTAAAAAGTGGCTCTAGTTGGATGTGATTGTATCAAAAATTGTTTTTCAGATGTGTTTATAGCTTCATCTTTGAAAGCATCCACAATAATTTTCTTATATTTATCGAGGTACATCTGTGTGGGATTTGCAAACAGCTTTATATAGCATTGTATATTGTTAAGTTGTTTCATAGCTTCATCCAAATACATTTCTTTCTGCCATAATACCACGTTTCCACCCTTGTCAGAAGATTTAATGAGAGTATCATCCCATGATTGAATTTCTTTTAGTGGCTTGTTCTCTGACACTGATGAATTCAATGTGGACCAATGCTGGGGTAGTTGTTCTATTTGGTGACATACTGTTTGATTGAACACTGATATTTCAGGGGATAGGCTATTAGGAAGTACATATTTGGATTTATTTCGAATTTGTTCTCACCAATTGCCATCAGGGCAAGTTTCTGTATTATTATCAAGTGAAAGTTCCTGTAGGTCTTTGAGGACTGATTGGTCAGATATGATCCAATCATCACCTAATTCTTTTTTAGCATACAGTTTTTTTAATAACAATTTTCTAGTAAAGAGATGTACATCTTTCACTAGTTCAAACTTATTTACATTTTTAGTAGGACAGAAACGTAACCCTTTAGAGAGAATTGTAATATGGTCAGGATTGAGAATGTTGTGTGAGGTTTATCACTTTCAAGTGCCCATCCGGATCTTGGAGAATGGGCTTGGTTGTCTCTTTTTGGTTTCCCTGGATGGTGAGGCTTGATTTTTGCGTTTGCTTGGCCTGGATTGTTGTGGTGTTATGTTTGTTGTAGTTACTAGGGCTGTTTGTGGGGTTTGCCCTAAAAAAGAGGAGGATGCAGAAGAGGTGGTAGACATAGTACTATTTTTAATTGCCAGCATTTATGATCTGGTATAGGTTCTGTGCTGAGTGTTGTTGTCTGAATTTGCACTATCTATTGATGTATCAGATTCTGAGACTTCAAATTCACTTTAGTTAAACTGTATTGGGTTTTGTGGTCTATTAGTGTTATAAGTACAATTATTATATTTTCTCTGCCACTTGTACACTCTTTTGTTAATATAATCACCTTGATCTCTTTCATATTTTTGTTTTTTATTTGATATCAGCTCATTTTCCAGTTTGTCAAGTTCATCTTGATATTGTTTATATAGAACATTACATTTTTCTAAATGTTCAAAAGATTTCAAAATGTAATTTTGCTTTTGTAATGTTTCTTCCAATAGTTCAATCTCATCTTGATCTGATTCAATTAGAATCTGAATTAATGTAAGTGAACAAGTAGTAAGTGTTTTTTCCCACCTGTCTATACAGGGAGTGCAGAATTATTAGGCAAGTTGTATTTTTGAGGATTCATTTTATTATTGAACAACAACCATGTTCTCAATGAACCCAAAAAACTCATTAATATCAAAGCTGAATAGTTTTGGAAGTAGTTTTTAGTTTGTTTTTAGTTTTAGCTATTTTAGGGGGATATCTGTGTGTGCAGGTGACTATTACTGTGCATAATTATTAGGTAACTTAACAAAAAACAAATATATACCCATTTCAATTATTTATTTTTACCAGTGAAACCAATATAACATCTCAACATTCACAAATATACATTTCTGACATTCAAAAACAAAACAAAAACAAATCAGTGACCAATATAGCCACCTTTCTTTGCAAGGACACTCAAAAGCCTGCCATCCATGAATTCTGTCAGTGTTTTGATCTGTTCACCATCAACATTGCGTGCAGCAGCAACCACAGCCTCCCAGACACTGTTGAGAGAGGTGTACTGTTTTCCCTCCTTGTAAATCTCACATTTGATGATGGACCACAGGTTCTCAATGGGGTTTAGATCAGGTGAACAAGGAGGCCATGTCATTAGATTTTCTTCTTTTATACCCTTTCTTGCCAGCCACGCTGTGGAGTACTTGGACGCGTGTGATGGAGCATTGTCCTGCATGAAAATCATGTTTTTCTTGAAGGATGCAGACTTCTTCCTGTACCACTGCTTGAAGAAGGTGTCTTCCAGAAACTGGCAGTAGGACTGGGAGTTGAGCTTGACTCCACCCTCAACCCAAAAAGGCCCCACAAGCTCATCTTTGATGATACCAGCCCAAACCAGTACTCCACCTCCACCTTGCTGGCGTCTGAGTCGGACTGGAGCTCTCTGCCCTTTACCAATCCAGCCACGGGCCCATCCATCTGGCCCATCAAGACTCACTCTCATTTCATCAGTCCATAAAACCTTAGAAAAATCAGTCTTGAGATATTTCTTGGCCCAGTCTTGACGTTTTAGCTTGTGTGTCTTGTTCAGTGGTGGTCGTCTTTCAGCCTTTCTTACCTTGGCCATGTCTCTGAGTATTGCACACCTTGTGCTTTTGGGCACTCCAGTGATGTTGCAGCTCTGAAATATGGCCAAACTGGTGGCAAGTGGCATCTTGGCAGCTGCACGCTTGACTTTTCTCAGTTCATGGGCAGTTATTTTGCGCCTTGGTTTTTCCACACGCTTCTTGCGACCCTGTTGACTATTTTGAATGAAACGCTTGATTGTTCGATGATCACGCTTCAGAAGCTTTGCAATTTTAAGAGTGCTGCATCCCTCTGCAAGATATCTCACTATTTGTGACTTTTCTGAGCCTGTCAAGTCCTTCTTTTGACCAATTTTGCCAAAGGAAAGGAAGTTGCCTAATAATTATGCACACCTGATATAGGGTGTTGATGTCATTAGACCACACCCCTTCTCATTACAGAGATGCACATCACCTAATATGCTTAATTGGTAGCAGGCTTTCGAGCCTATACAGCTTGGAGTAAGACAACATGCATAAAGAGGAGGATGTGGTCAAAATACTCATTTGCCTAATAATTCTGCACTCCCTGTATATTCCTGTTTTTTAAGTTCATATGCTGGGAACATTTTTATCCTTAACCCTCTTGGTATCATGTTATCCTGTTGATATCTTTTGAAAAAATGTAAATTCCACCAACGTTTAGAGTGTTTGTATAAATTTGTATGTGATTGGCATAATAGATTATTTATTTGATCCTCTCCTATACTGTCAGGTGTATCATTAGGTGCATTGAATAAAGAATTTAATTCTGTTAGTCTTTTTTGCTGTCTGGCCAGCAGGTCATTCTGTAGATTCATTATTTATTTCAAAATACGTTTATAACTTAGACTACAAGAGTCTAAATTAATAGAAACCTAGAGTATTCCTAGTATTATACAATCTTTGAAAAAAGAGAAAGAGACTAATATATATAATACATTTCTACTTATTCACCTTGTCAGAGAGATCTATGGGTGATAATAAGTAGTAGTACTTTAAGCAATAATTCAATTTAAGAAAATATGAGTAGAGATCACAAAAGAATGGGTAAGCTCAAAAAAGATTTTCTTTTATGTACTATCAGTAAATACCTGGATCAAGGTTTATTAAAATGTAACTTTTAATTGGATTATTAATTTTAAAAAAACAGCAAAAAAAGTTTTAAGAGCTGCTTGTTGCTCAGACACACACACACTTAAAAACACACCACCAGTGTAAAATAAGGCGTGTGTCACACAAGGCAGTGATAGGCTGATTCCGGTGTGCCTTTCACCAATTATGAACAAGATTCATAATATGTAAACACAGTGGGCGTCTCAGCAAAACGGCACGTATAATATGCGGATCTAGCAAATAATCACAAGTGGTGATTATAAATTACAATTGGTTTTTGAATATATACTCATAATTCCTAATCAGTAGCTGCAAAATAAGGTATAGATGCTATTTTTCTTTGCAATGAATATTTAGGCGACGTGACATCATAACATTCTTGACTGACATCTCTGGTAGCCTATTGACACAGAAGTTGTCAACCTATCAGCATTAGGTGGCATGTATTTACCACATTATAAGAGTGCTCACATTGCAGCCATGCGTACCCCTCTGAGGAAGCAAATGTGAAACGCGACCGCGTCAGGGGATTCTTTGTATTTTAACTGCTAATGTTGAACTAGTTTAAAAAATTATTATAATATATTTTCGCTAGAGTGGTGACACCGTTAATGTTGTTACTGTGTTGAGCATAAGCTGATAATAAAAGCTGAGCTATAGATCAAAAGTACTTAAAGAAACAGTACCCGTTGGTGTTGAAAAAATATATCAGTCTCCTCTCTCTAGCACTATTATTTAATTAATACTTGTTTCAACATAAGTTACTATTTACCTTATATATTTACACTGGTGGTGTGTTTTTAAGTGTGTGTGTGAGAGCAACAAGCCGCTCTTAAAACTTTTTTTACTGCTTTTTTTAAAATTAAGAATCCAATTAAAAGTTACATTTTAATATACCTTGATCCAAGTATTTACTGATAGTACATAAAAGCAAATCTTTTTTGAGCATACCCATTCTTTTGTCCAAACAGACTAAGAAGCCCACAGATAACAAATCTGCATGAAAGGGTGGCCCTGCATGTAGTTTTTCTCGGACGCCTGGTTTCAGGACGTTCAGGATCCTTGGGTGTTAGAAGTTGTATCTCAAGTATACAGGATAGGATTCAAATCTCATCCACCCAGGGACAGGTTCCTCTTATCCAGACTGTCTACAAGACCAGAGAAGAGGACAGCTTTTTTAGATTGCGTACGGGACCTATCCTCCTTAGAAGTAATCATCCTGGTACCTGCATCAGAAAGAGGTCTAGGGTTCTATTCAAACCTCTTTGTGGTTCCCAAAAAGGAGGGACATTTTTGTACAATTCTGGACTTAAAGTGCCTAAACAAATGTCTAAGTGTCCCTTCCTTCAAAATGGAGACGATACTCCCACTGGTTCAGGAAGGACAATTGATGACTACTATTGATCTGAAGGATGCATACCTTCATGTTCCGATCCACAAGGATAATTTTCAGTTCCTGATGTTTGCCTTTCTAGATCAGCACTTCCAGTTCATAGCACTTGCGTTTGGCTTAGCTACTGCTCCCATAATATTTACAAAGGTTCTGGGTGCTCTTCTAGCTGTGGCCAGAACCCAAGGTATTGCAGCAGCACCTTACCTGGACGATCTCTTGGTACAGGCTCCATCTTTTCATTTGGCAAGGGAACACTCAGAATTTCTTTGGAGTCTTCTTCGGTTGCATGGATGGAAGATAAACTTGGAAAAGAGTTCTCTTACGCCAGGTGAATTTCCTGGGTACAGTCATAGACTCGGTATCCATGAAGATCTTTCTAACAGATCAGAGAAGTTGCAAGCTGGCAACAGTGTGTCTTGCCCTCCAGGCTTTCTTAAGACCTTTGGTGGCCTAGTGCATGGAGGTCATTGGGCTCATGGTGTCTTGTATGGACATTGTTCCTTTTGACAGATTCCATCTCAGACCTCTACAACTATGCATGCTGAGACAATGGAACGGCAACCATTCAGACCTGTCTCAACAGATTGTCTTGGACAGCCTGTCGAGAGACTTGCTATCTTGGTGGCTCTGTCAAGGCCACCTATCTCTAGGCACATGCTTCTTAAGACTGTTCTGGGAGATTGTGACTACAGACACCAGTCTTTCTAGCTGGGAAGCTGTTTGGGTGCCAGGAAGGCACAGGGGTTGTAAACTCAGAAGGAATCCACACTTCCGATCAATATCTTGGAACTCCCGGCAATGCCCAGGTACGGGTCGAGGGATCCTCAAGCAGAATTAGTAGACGCTCTAGTGGTTCCATGGAGGTTCAGACTCATATCTCTTTCCTCCATTGCCTCTTCTCCCTCGTGTAGTGGCCTGCATCAAGCAAGAGCAGGCCTCTGGGATTCTAATTGCTCCATCCTGGCCTCCGTGGAGGTTACCTTATCGGAAGGACCTTCTGATACAGGGTCCTTTTCTACATCAAAATCTAGATTCTCTGAGACTGCGTGGAGATTGAGGGGGCTACTTATCAAGCCGTCTACTTTTCTGGCTTCGCCGGCCCAATACGTCCGCCTAAGCTCGCCTACCTTCGCCGCCGCGGACCTTGAATACGTTCGCCTAAGTTATCAAATAAAGCTGTCAAAAAGCCGCGGGGCGATGAGCAGCGGACTGTGACAGTTATCACTCATCCGATCTCGCTGCCCTTCGGCTTTTTCCCAGCTTTATTGCTAGCCTGTCACTAAGCACTCACACTAAACTACACTGTTCTACCCCCTATACCGGCGCCCCCGGAGGCCCCCGCAACTAAATAAAGTTACTAACCCCTAAACCGCCGCTCCTAGACCCTGCCGCAAGTCTTATAAATGTATTAACCCCTAAACCGCCGCTCCCGGACACCGCTGCCACCTACATTATACCTAGTAACCCCTATCCTGCCCCCCCTATACCGTCGCCCTCTATTATAAAATTATTAACCCCTATCCTGCTGATCCCGCACCTCTCCGCAACTAAATAAATAGTTTAACCCCTAAACCGCCGCTCCATGAACCCGCCGCAACCTATAATAAATTTATTAACCCCTATCCTGCCCCCCACTACGCCGCCGCCACTGTAATAAAATGATTAACCCCTAAACCTAAGTCTAACCCTAACCCTAACGCCCCCCTAACTTAAATATTAATTAAATAAATCTAAATAAATTAACTCTTATTAACTAAATGAATCCTATTTAAAACTAAATACTTACTTATAAAATAAACCCTAATATAGCTACAATATAAATAATAATTATATTCTAGCTATCTTAGGATTTATATTTATTTTACAGGTACCTTTCAATTTATTTTAACCATGTACAATAACTATTAAATAGTTATTAACTATTTAATAGCTTACCTAGCTAAAATAAAGAGAAATGTACCTGTGAAATAAATCCTAACCTAAGTTACAATTACACCTAACACTACACTATACTTTAATAAATTATTCCTATTTAAAAATAAATACTTACCTGTAAAATAAACCCTAAGATAGCTACAATGTAATTAATAATTATATTATAGCTATCTTAGGATTTATATTTATTTTACAGGTAACTTTGTATTTATTTTAGCTAGTTAGAATAGTTATTAAATAGTTATTAACTATTTAATAACTACCTAGCTAAAAGAAATACAAAATTACCTGTAAAATAAATCCTAACTTAAGTTACAATTAAACCTAATACTACACTATCATTACATTAATTAAATAAATTAACTACAAATAACTACAATGAAATACAATTACATAAACTAACTAAAGTACAAAAAATAAAAAAAGCTAAGTTACAAAAAATAAAAAATTAAGTTACAAACATGTTAAAAATATTACTACAATTTTAAGCTACTTACACCTAATCTAAGCCCCCTAATAAAATAACAAACCCCCCCAAAATAAAAAAAATCCCTACCCTATTCTAAATTACATAAATTTCAAAGCTCTTTTACCTTACCAGCCCTTAAAAGGGCCATTTGTGGGGGCATGCCCCAAAAAGTTCAGCTCTTTTGCCTGTAAAATAAAAATACAACCCCCCCCCAACATTAAAACCCACCACCCACATACCCCTAATCTAACCCAAACCCCCCTTACAAAAACCTAACACTAATCCCCTGAAGATCATCCTACCTTGAGTCGTCTTCACTCAGCCGAGCCACCGATGGAACTGAAGAGGACATCCGGAGCGGAAGAAGTTAATCCTCCAAGCGGCGCTGAAGAAATCTTCCATCCGATGAAGTCATCATCCAGGCGGCGCTGAAGAAGTCTTCGATCCGGCCGATGTCATCTTCAAAGAGGCGCTGAAGAGGTCTTCTATCCGGGCGAAGTCATCTTCCAAGCCGGGTCTTCAATCTTCCTTCCGCCGACGCGGAACCACCTTCTTCACCGACGGACTACGACGAATGACGGCTCCTTTAAGGGACGTCATCCAAGATGGCGTCCCCTCAATTCCGATTGGCTGATAGGATTCTATCAGCCAATCGGAATTAAGGTAGGAAAATCTGATTGGCTGATGGAATCAGCCAATCAGATTGAGCTCGCATTCTATTGGCTGTTCCGATCAGCCAATAGAATGCGAGCTCAATCTGATTGGCTGATTGGATCAGCCAATCGGATTGAACTTGAATCTGATTGGCTGATTCCATCAGCCAATCAGATTTTCCTACCTTAATTCCGATTGGCTGATAGAATCCTATCAGCCAATCGGAATTGAGGGCACGCCATCTTGGATGACGTCCCTTAAAGGAGCCGTCATTCGTCGTAGTCCGTCGGTGAAGAAGGTGGTTCCGCGTCGGCGGAAGGAAGATTGAAGACCCGGCTTGGAAGATGACTTCGCCCGGATAGAAGACCTCTTCAGCGCCTCTTTGAAGATGACATCGGCCGGATCGAAGACTTCTTCAGCGCCGCCTGGATGATGACTTCATCGGATGGAAGATTTCTTCAGCGCCGCTTGGAGGATTAACTTCTTCCGCTCCGGATGTCCTCTTCAGTTCCATCGGTGGCTCGGCTGAGTGAAGACGACTCAAGGTAGGATGATCTTCAGGGGATTAGTGTTAGGTTTTTGTAAGGGGGGTTTGGGTTAGATTAGGGGTATGTGGGTGGTGGGTTTTAATGTTGGGGGGGGGTTGTATTTTTATTTTACAGGCAAAAGAGCTGAACTTTTTGGGGCATGCCCCCACAAATGGCCCTTTTAAGGGCTGGTAAGGTAAAAGAGCTTTGAAATTTATGTAATTTAGAATAGGGTAGGGATTTTTTTTATTTTGGGGGGGTTTGTTATTTTATTAGGGGGCTTAGATTAGGTGTAAGTAGCTTAAAATTGTTGTAATATTTTTAACATGTTTGTAACTTAATTTTTTATTTTTTGTAACTTAGCTTTTTTTATTTTTTGTACTTTAGTTAGTTTATGTAATTGTATTTCATTGTAGTTCTTTGTAGGTAGTTTATTTAGTTAATTTAATGATAGTGTAGTATTAGGTTTAATTGTAACTTAAGTTAGGATTTATTTTACAGGTAATTTTGTATTTCTTTTAGCTAGGTAGTTATTAAATAGTTAATAACTATTTAATAACTATTCTAACTAGCTAAAATAAAAACAAAGTTACCTGTAAAATAAATATAAATCCTAAGATAGCTATAATATAATTATTAATTACATTGTAGCTATCTTAGGGTTTATTTTACAGGTAAGTATTTATTTTTAAATAGGAATAATTTATTAAAGTATAGTGTAGTGTTAGGTGTAATTGTAACTTAGGTTAGGATTTATTTCACAGGTACATTTCTCTTTATTTTAGCTAGGTAAGCTATTAAATAGTTAATAACTATTTAATAGCTATTGTACATGGTTAAAATAAATTGAAAGGTACCTGTAAAATAAAAATAAATCCTAAGATAGCTAGAATATAATTATTATTTATATTGTAGCTATATTAGGGTTTATTTTAAAGGTAAGTATTTAGTTTTAAATAGGATTCATTTAGTTAATAAGAGTTAATTTATTTAGATTTATTTAATTAATATTTAAGTTAGGGGGCGTTAGGGTTAGGGTTAGGTTTAGGGGTTAATCATTTTATTACAGTGGCGGCGGCGTAGTGGGGGGCAGGATAGGGGTTAATAAATTTATTATAGGGGGCGACGGTGTAGGGGGGGCAGATTAGGGGTTAATAAATGTATTATAGGTGGCGACGGTGTAGGGGGGGCAGGATAGGGGTTAATACATTTAATATAGGTTGCGGCGGGTTCAGGGAGCGGCGGGTTAGGGGTTAATACATTTATTATAGTTGCGGTGGGCTCCGGGAGCGGCGGTTTAGGGGTTAATATGTATAGAGTAGCTTGCGGTGGGCTCCGGGAGCGGCGGTTTAGGGGCTAATAACTTTATTTAGTTGCGGCGGTGTAGGGGGGGTCAGATTAGTGGTGTTTAGACTCGGGGTACATGTTAGGGTGTTAGGTGTAGACAGCTCCCATAGAAATCAATGGGATGTCTGTCAGCAGCGAACTTGTACTTTCGCTATGGTCAGACTCCCATTGATTCCTATGGGATCCGCCGCCTCCAGGCTGGCGCTTTGAAAACCAGGTACGCTGGGCCGTAAAAGTGCCGAGCGTACCTGCTAGTTTTTTGATAGCTAGCAAAAGTAGTGAGAATGTGCCGCACTTGTGTGCGGAACATCTGGAGTGACGTAAGAATCGATCTGTGTCGGACTGAGTCCGGCGGATCGAAGCTGACGTCACAAAATTCTACTTTTGCCGGTCTCGAGCCTTTGATAACTAAGGCGTATCAGCCTCGCCACAAATACGCTGCGGAATACGCAGCGTATTTGAGGTTGACGGCTTGATAACTACCCCCCTGAATGTTTAGTCTTAGCCAAGAGAGGATTCTGTGATAGTGTCATAGACACTTCGATTCAGGCTCGTTAGCCGGTTACTTGGTGCATCTACCATAAGATTTGGCGGACTTACCTGCACTGTGCGAGGAACGTGGTTTTCCTTGGCATAAGGTAAAGGTTGACAGAATTTTATCTTTTCTCCAAGATGGATTGGAGAAGGGTCTATCTGGCAGCTCTCTGAAGGGGCAAATATCAGCCCTATTGGTTTTACTGCACAAGAGATTAGCTGATCTTCCGGATGTGCAGTCCTTTGTGTTTTGCAGCATGCTCTGTTTGAGCCCATGCATGTTGATGATATTAAACTGTTATCTTGGAAGGTTTTGTTTTTATTAGCCATTGCCTCTGCTTTCAAAGTCTCTGAGATTTCAGCTTTACAGTGTGACCCCCCTTACCTTGTTTTCCATGCCGATAAGGCGGTTTTGCGTACTAGGTTAGGTTTCCTTTCTAAGGTAGTCTCAGATCGTAACATTAATCAAGAGATTGTCATTCCTTCCTTTTCTTCCCCATTCTTCTACGAAGGAACGTTTGCTTCACAATCTGGATGTGGTTCGCGCCTTAAGCAGCTTTTGGGAGAAAGGTGTTGCAGGCTGTGATGCCCTCAGATTAGGGTCCGCCTTTTTTCTTTAGTTTCCCTCCTGTTAATTCATTCAGTGTCCTCTGGAGTGTGGGTATTGTTTCCCAACAGTAAGGAATTGTCATGCCGTGCCGCTCTAGCCATTGCTAGGGTCACAGCGTCTCCTTCCTTGCTCGTCGCCAGGGGCTGTGTCGGCTCTGGATCGCTGCACACTCCTCTCTCTCTGATGCCGGTCCTGACGTCTCTGGCGTGAATCCTGAATCTAAGTGTTTTCAACTAGACCTATCACTGCCCAAGTATAGGTGTTACTTTGTGTGCTCCTGGGTGTGATAGATCTTTCTGCTATTTGCCTTATTGTTGATGAACCTTGCCTGTCTGACTACTCTGTCTGATTAAGCCCTAAATTGCTGGATTGATGTACTGCTACTGAACTCTGCTTGTCTGACTTCTCTGCCTGATTAACCCCGAAATTGCTGGATTGATGTACTCTTACTGAAATCTGCTTGTCTGACTACTCCGCCTGATTAATCCCTATTGTTCTGGACTGCTTTACCGTTGCAAAACCCTGCCTGCCTGACCATTCTAGTGGTTTACCTTTGGACTGCTTTACCGTTGCTGCTGAAGACTATCCTGCATGTGGTGAGTGCTATTTATCTCATCTTGCAAACTTTCTCTGCTCTGGGATATTTTCTATCATTCCGGCTCGATGCTGGGATAAGAAGACTACTGGCCGAGTTTGGTCTGATAGTGGAGTATCCCACGAGCATAACATTATACTTGGGCCATGGAGCCAGATGAGGTGGCACAAGCAGTTTATCTTCAGGGACAGATGTTGGGAACCCATACCGTGCAGTTGCAGAATATGGATTCCAAGCAAGAGGCTATAACTACTCAACTTTCTTTACTTGTTACTATGAGGAATACCGCTCCTGTTGTTGTACCGCCAGTCTCTGCTCCTGATACTGCGGCTTCTTCCTCTGCTTCTGGAAGTATACCCCGGATACCATTGCCTGACAAGTATGAAGGTACTACTGATTGCAGTGGTTTTCTTAACCAATGCAGGCTGCACTTCCGCAATGATCCTCACGCCTTTTAGTCTCACCAGTCAAGGGTTACCTTTATCATTTCCTTACTGAAAGACAAGGCCCTAGCCTGGGTCTCTCCCCTTTTGGAACAGAACGCTCCACTCCTGAACGACAGTGATGCGTTCATTTCTGCACTTACTTCTGTCTTTGGGACTTCTGGCCGTATTTCTGCTGCAGAATTTTCTCTCCTAGATCTCCGCCAGGGCAAATAGAACTGTGGCAGAATTTGCCATCGACTTTCGCACCTTGGCACTAGAGACCAGTTGGGATGGCAGTGCCCTCAAGGCAGCCTTTAGGAGGGGTCTGCATGAACGCATCAAAGATGAACTCACTTATCGTGATATTCCCTCTTCTTTGGATGACTTTATAACACTTTGTATCGGTCTGGACTCTCGCTTCCAGGAGAGACAAGCCGAGAGAGACAGAACTCAGAGAATCCTTCCCTCCCGTTCTTCTATTCATCCAGTTTCTGCAGTGTCCTCTACCCCTTCTACTTCTCCAGCCACCCCTGTTTCCTCATTCAAACCCTCAGAGTCTGAAAGACAGAGAAGAAGGAGATTGAGACTATGCTTTTATTGTGGTTCTACCTCCCACCAACTAAAGAACTGTGACATTCGGCCGGGAAAAAACAATGCTTAGGGGATAACACTGGGGTACCTCTAAGCATGATCTCTACTAAATCCCCTTACTCTTCTCGGATTCTGGTATCTGTTACCCTTATCTTCCTTCAGAATACTGTCCACACTCAAGCCTTCATTGTTTCAGGGCAGCTGTACATTTTCTGGATCACCGTTTTATGATTCAAGCTGGCTTGCCTCTTCTGCAGAAAAGACATTGTCTCAAAATAATTACCCTGGATGACACCCCCCTTGGTTCAGGGTTGATCCATTTTGAGTCAGACCCCTGACCCGGACTTTGGGAGTCCATACCGAGCAGCTGCAGTTCGAGATCATTCATTCCCCAGCACAGCCTGTCATCCTTGGTCTTCCTTGGCTTCGGATACACAATCCACAGTTCGACTGGGCGGAAGGACAACTGGCCTCCTGGGGTGCCTCCTGTTTCCACTCCTGCCTTGCTAAAGTCACTCCTCTGCTCTGCATTCCCATAGCCAGTATACAGACTCCTCCAAACCTTCCCTCAGTATATGCGGACTTCACAAATGTGTTTGAGAAAAAAGCAGCCAACATACTGCCACCCCACCATCCTCTTTCCCGGAGCCCCACTTCCTAAAGGGAGGACTTATCCACTCTCCAAAGCTGAAACCAAATCTATGGAGGAGTACATCCAAGAGAACATATCTAAAGGTTTAATTCACCTTCCTTCTCTCCTGCTGGGGCAGGCTTCTTTTTTGTCAGTAAGAAAGATGGTGGACCCAGACCCTGCATCAACTACAGGGCCTTGAACAACATAACTATTAAGAATCGCTATCCCATTCCTTTGATCACTGAACTCTATGACTCACTCCAGGATGCTCACTTTTTCGCCAAGCTAGACTTACGTGGGACATACAACCTGATTCGTATCTTCCCAGGCCACGAATGGAAGACCGCCTTCAACACAAGATCAGGGCATTACGACTACCTCGTAATGCCCTTTGGGCTGTGTAACACCCCTGCAGTCTTCCAGGCATTTGTCAATGATGTCTTCCGTGACCTCCTCAAACGCACTGTCATCGTCTATCTGGATGACATCCTTGTTTTCTCTTTCACTCTGGAGGAGCATCATAAGCACATGAGACAGGTACTTCAATGTCTCAGAGATAATTCTTTGGTAGCCAAGCTAGAAAAATGTGAGTTTGACGAAGTCCAGATCCAGTTCCTAGGTTATGTCATCTCGAAGGAGGGTTTTGCCATGAATCCTGCTAAACTCACCGCAGTTCTAGAATGGCCTCAACCTGTTTTATTAAAGGAACTACAGAGATTCTTGGGGTTCTGCAATTATTACCGCAAGTTTATAAAGAACATTTCTCAAACAGTCGCTTCACTCACTGAATTGACAAATGGAACAAAGATTGTAAACATTGGCCTTCTGAAGCCATTAATGCCTTCTCTCATCTGAAGAAGGCTTTCTGTTCTGCTCATGTGCTCTGCCATCCTGATCCTGACCTACAGTTCACCTTAGAGGTTGATGCCTCCGAGATAGGGGCTGGAGCAGTTCTAACCCAAAGGGATCCCTTGACTTCCAAGTCACACCCTGTAGCCTTTTTCTCTAAACGCTTTACTCCTGCAGAGAGGAATTATGATGTGGGTAATCGTGAACTCTTAGCCATTAAGATGGCCTTGACTGAATGTTGTCATTGGTTAGAGGGCACCGCCAATCCCATTCAGATTCTCACCGACCACAAGTATCTGACTTACCTAGAGACTGCTCATCGACTCAATCCTCGACAGGCCAGATGGGCCTTGTTCTTTTCCTGTTTTAACTTTGTGGTCTCTTATCTTCCTGGGACCAAGAACAAGAAGGCGGACGCCCTTTCCCGTCAGTTCCCTCACTCAAGTGATTCCTCTGAAGCTCCTATTAAACACATCATACCTCCCTCCTGTGTGGTTGCTCAACTAAATAACACCCTTCTGCAATGACTGCAATGTGCCCAGTCCAGTAAACCTCCTGGACTCCCCATGGCCTCCGATATCCTCTTTGTGCCTCTAAACCTACGCACCCCTGTGCTATCCTGGGCTCATGATAGTAAACTCTCAGGACATCCTGGTTTGACTAGAACTTTTAAGCGTCTTTCCCAACATGTATGGTGGCCTACTATGAAGTCTGATGCTCAGGATTATGAGAAACAACTTGTGCTGCCAACAAAACTCCCCGATCCTTGCTCCAACCATTGTCCATTCCCAAACAACCATGGACACAACTATAGACTTCATTGTGGACCTCCCACCTTCTGACCACCATACAGTTATCTGGGTTGTGGTGGATCGGTTCTTCAGATTGGCTCATTTTGTACCCTTAACGAAACTACCATCGGCCCAGGAATTATCGTCTCTTTTTCTCTTGCATGTGGTACAACTTCATGGCATTCCTGTGAATATTGTTTCCGACAGAGGTCCACAATTCATCTCTACCTTTTGGAGAGCCTTTTGAAAGTTGATTGGAACCACTGTTTCCTTGTCTTCTGGCTACCATTCTCAAACCAATGGACTGACTGAGAGGATAAACCAGGATCTCGAGGCCTACCTTAGAGCCTTCGTCAATTCTCTCTATACCAATTGGTCTGACTTGCTGCCCTTAGCCGAGCTGGCAAGAAACACTCATTGGCACTCTTCTCTCTTTCTGCTCAGTCCACTGGGGTTCCTGCTGCAGACCATCATGTTACTGAACTCACCACTCATTGCCGACGTATTCGCTCTCAGCTACGTTCAGCTGTCTCTAGATATAAAATGTTTGCTGATTGTCATAGAACTTCTGTACGTATCATCTCAGTAGGTGAACGTGTTTGTGTCTCTACTCAACATATTCGTCTACGTCAACCCTGTCACAAATTGGGGCCTAGGTATATCAGTCCTTACAAAGTCCTGAAAAGACTGTCTCCTGTTGCCTACAAAGTGGCCTTGCCCAAAACCCTGTGCATACACCCAGTCTTCCACATCTCACTACTCAAGTCGTGATGACCCTGAATATGAGGTAGCTAAGATCCTGGACTCCAGAAACAGGCGCAGACAACTGCAGTATCTGATACATTGGAAGGGTTACTCTGTGGCAGATAGTTCCTGCCCATGATGTGCATGCTCCATCTTTGTTCTCCAGATTCCATGCTGCTCATTCTTTGAAGCCGATTCTGGTTCCTGGAGGGAACCCTTGAGAGGGGGGCTATGTCACGCCGCTCTAGCTGTTGTTAGGGGTGCGGCGTCTCCTTCCCTGCTCGTTGCCAGGGGCTGTGTCGGCTCCAGATGCGTGCGGCCCTGACGCCATCGCCCGAACGCTCCTCTCTCTCTGATACCAGTCCTGACGCCTCGGGCGTGAATCCTGAGCCTATGTAAGTATTTTCAAATCGATCTATCACTGCCAAAGTATAGGTGTTACTTTGTGTGCTCCTGGGTGTGATAGATTGTTTCTGCTATTTGCCTTATTGTTGATGAACCCTGCCTGTCTGACTACTCTGCCTGATTAACCCCTAAATTGCTGGATTGATGTACTGCTACTGAACTCTGCTTGTTTGACTACTCTGTCTGATTAACCCCTAAATTGCTGGATTGATGTACTGCTACTGAACCCTGCTTTTCTGACTACTCTGCCTGATTAACCCCTAAATTGCTAGATTGATGTACTGCTACTGAACTCTGCTTGTCTGACTACTCTGACTGATTAACCCCTATTGTTCTGGACTGCTTTAATGTTGCCAAACCCTGCCTGCCTGACCATTCTAGTGGTTTACCTTTGGACTGCTTTACCGTTGCCGCTGAAGACTATCCTGCCTTGGTGAGTGCTATTTATGTTGCCGCTGAAGACTATCCTGCCTGTGGTGAGTGCTATTTATCTCATCTTGCAAACTTTCTCTGCTCTGGGATATTCCCAATCATTCCGGCTCGATGCCGGGATAAGAAGACTACTGGCCAAATTCGGTCTAATAGTGGAGTATCCCACGAGCATAACAGGAATGAAGTCGTGGACTCTCCCTGCCTTTGGAAAGAAAACAAAATGTATGCTTACCATATAAATTCCTTTCTTTCCTAGCAGAGAGAGTCCATGACCCCGCCCGTAATAAATTTTTAGGTGGCCCCCTTTTTATTTCTTCTGGCACCTTTATACCTTGATGTTTCTCCTACTTTTCCTTGCTCCCTTGGCCGAATGACTGGGGTGATTGGGCAAATGGGAGGGATATTTAAGCATTTGGCTGAGGTTTCTTTGCCTCCTCCTGGTGGCTAGGTGTTGATATTCCCAACAGTAAGGAATGAAGTCGTGAACTCCCCCTTCCAGGAAAGAAAGGCATTTATCTGGTAAGCATAAATTTTGTTTTTACATTAACTTTTTAATGGAATTTGTTTTAAATAATTAAACAAATTTTATCAGACAGTGTACAGTGTAACTGTACTTTTAATGCATTTTTTATGTGTTTTGTCAAACTTTTTGTCTCATGTAACAATTAACCAGAGCTCCGAAATCATCCTAACCTGACAAGCGTTAAATTTGATTGCACTCAAGTAAACACATTTACTTTCAACTCGTAATACACATTTTCCATTGCGTTCAAAGAGCCGGAAAAACATGAATTATGCTTACCAGAAAATTTCCTTTCCTTCTGTATGAGGAGAGACCACGGCTTCATTCCTTACTTGTGGGAAATACAGAACCTGGCCAACAAAAGGAGGCAAAGACACCCCAGCCAAAGGCTCAATTACCTCCCCCACTTCCCTCATCCCCCAGACATTCTGCCGAGGGAACAAGGAACAGTAGGAGAAATATCAGGGTATAGTATTCTTAATATGAGGAGAGTCCACAGTTTCATTCCTTACTTGTGGGAAACATATACCCAAGCTCTAGAGGACACAGAATGAAAAACAGGAGAATAAAAAGAGAGGCGGACCCTGTTCTGAGGGCACCACAGCCTGCAAAACCCTTTCTCCCAAAAGCTGCTTCTACCGAAGCAAAAATGTAAAATATGAAAAATCTGGAAAAAGTATGCAAGGAAGACCAGGTAGATGCCCTACAATCTTATCCATACAGGCCTCATTCTCAAAAGACCCAAGAGGAACCACAGCTCTAGGTGAATGAGCCTTAATCCTCTGAGGAGGCTTGCGTCCCGCTGACTCATAAGCTCCTCAATCAAGAAAAACAAAGAAGTGGACGAGGCTTTCTGCCCCTTACGCTTCCCAGAATAGACACAAACAAGGAAAAAGTCTGATGAAACGCGCTTGTAGCCTGAAGATAGAACTTCAAGGTCCGAACCAGATCCAAGTTATGCATAAGTCCAAACGGAGCCTTCTGCAAAACTTAGAACAAGATATAAACTCCAAAGAGGAGCACTAGATCAAAACACAGGCCTGATCTAGTCAAAGCCTGAACCAAAGACTGGACATCTGGAAGCTCTGTGAGCCTCTCGAGCAGTAAAACAGGGCTCAAAACTCTCCTAAGGGAGCTAACAGAAAAGGCCCTTCTCCAGAAAATCCTGGAGAAAGGAAAGGATCCTGGAAAACCTGGCCTTATGCCAGGGGAATCCCCGTTCTTCATACCAGAAGAAATAGGTCCTGCACCCCTTATGATAGATGCAACAATACACCGGCTTATGAGCTAAAACAAGAGTATAAACAATCCTTTCAGAAAAACCTCTCATGGCTAAGACCAAGCATTCAATTCCATGCAGTCAGCCTCAGAAAATCCAGATTGTGATGAACACAAGGACCCTGCTCCAGTAGATCCCTATAACAAGGTCCACGGAGGCGAAGCCCCTAAACTGCAATACAACTCGTAGATATAAATGGAGGAAACCGTCTCACTGATGCTTGCTCCTGTTAAGATCAAACCATCCACAACAAAGACTGACATGGCCGAAAGAAAAGAACGTTAAAAAGAAACCTCTAAGGAATGCTAGATGTCTAGCATATTCTGGATGAAAAGGTCGGCGCCCCACCTGGGTTCAAACCCACCTTCTGCTACAGAAGCGGTGGAGCGAACACAGACGCCTTGAAATCTTGATCATCTTCCCCATCAGATACAAAAATTCGGGCAGGGAATGATTGTAGGGGACATCCGATCCTGAAGAGTAGGCTCATAGAGAGGGATGCTGGCAATGAGCCGAAGTGGGCCTCCACCCACCATCAACCAAGAGACCCTCCCGATTAGCAGGAGGAACTCTCCTTCTCCAAAAGAAGATCTCCCCACTGAGAGGTTCCAACTGGTATGAGCAAATCCTCCAAGCAGAATGCTCGCTGAGGAACCAAAGGAATAATTGGAAGGAAACTCCCAACACACGGACCTCCATAGGACACTTTCTCCCCACGGACAGGAAGCAACAAAGTCAAAACCGCCCCAGAAGAGCTTAAGAGAAAAATTTCTCAGAACAGGGAGATCTGAATGGAACACTGGGATTGATTTCTCCAACCGGTATTTCATGTAAGTCTGTTAAGACAGATTCACCAATACCATGCCGAAGTCTTGTGTATATCACTCTCCACCCCCGCGTCAACAAAGTCTAGAAGAGGGACTGGAGGGCATAACCCGATGGGTAAATTTCGCAAGATCTCAGGAAAATTTCCTGTCCATAAGGCAAAACAGCATCCAAGATCCACCCTGGTGTCTACACCAGCAACTCCGGTCTAGATCCAACTCTGAGGATCGAATAGACATGAGAAAATCCCTAAAGGTCTATTACCAGGTGAAGGTAAGAAACCCAGAAAAGTAGAGACTCAGGAACTACTGTAAAATCTGGAAGCAGGATACTGCCACCTTAACCCCCAGATCTCAAGAAGGAAACCTAGGATCAGAACGAGGTTTACTGTAAGATACGGTTCCTAAGAATCGGATTTGCTCAAAAAGGATGAAACAGGAAAGACATCCTTCTAACTAACAAAGGAAGGGAGAACATTACATTCTACAACGAAAAACAGAACTAATAAGCTCTGCTTAAAAATCATAGAACCCAATTAGGACGGAAATACCTTCCCCCTATTAGGGCATGCACCAACAATGGAGGAAAATATTCCCACAGTGCGATAGATACCGGGACAATGACTCCAAAGGTCACTTGAAAAACTTCCCTTTCTCTGACAAGACAATTGCCCAGAAAAGAAGCCTAGTTCCGGCCTCTAGGACCCCTAGATCCATATGATCCAGTATCAAGCACCCATCCCAGATAATACCTAAACAAGTCCAGCTTGTTAAATAGGATAGATGGGCCTGCTGTACCTGGAAATCTAGAAAAAAACTCCTTCTCTTGTATAGAAAGAAGGGGCAGACCCAACTAGTATCCACAACAGGTCCTGTCTGTCATCTAGGATACAACGTATCTGCCGGAACACTCAAAGGCTAAAACAAAACTTCTTAAGTTCCAGAAAAGCTAGAACAACTGAATAATCAAATTAAAGAAATTAAGCTCCAAGGTTTAAAATGTTTCTCAAAAACATCGGGGGAACTATCACCCCAAACAGAAATCTATAAGCTTCCACCGTAAGTCTCCAACTATCTCGACCATCAAAGTCGATAGTACCAAAATCCCATGTGACAAAATGTCTTTCTAAGAAGAGTTTCTATAACAACCCAAAGCTCTAAAAAACAAAAAAACAATCCAGAACGGAATAGCAAAGTAAAAGAAAATAGGCAAGCGCCCTGAAAAAGGAGTGTGCAAACAAAAACAGGTCCGACCTGTCATATGACACAATCCCCCATATAGCTCGGAACTGGGATTCTAAATAAACAGTTAAACAAAAAGTAAAACAAGACGACAAGGAATAGGATCCTGTCCTTCCCTCATCTAGTAAAGATTGTTATCAGATTTAGAGGACGGATCAGTAATGGCAACCTCTAACATGGCCAAAACCACTCTCAGGAGTAAACTCAGGCGTGGCAATCTAAATCTAAATGCTAAGTCCTCCGCAGTCAGAGGACCCAAGTCGGCAGACTCCGACCCTGGAGATTTTCCCTCAGAAGCCTCAGAGGGAACCGCATCCCCAGAGGACTGATCGGACACAATTGTTATTTTACACTAATGTCCTTGGGCAGAAGAGCCTGGATTACCCCTTCGCTTACGAGTAGCAGGAATAGGTAACATCGCTAAGGCCGTAGAGATGGCCATGCGGAAATGCATAGTAACCTCTGGTGGAAACAAACCCCTTACAGGCGAAGGAGGATTGGAACTCGGGAAAACTGCATATGTAGGAATAGAATCTAGGGAACACACCTCACTGGATGAAGAATCCTCAGAGGTGGACGGCTCAGTGGTCTCTAACATCCCAACATTGATTGATGAGAACACCCTATTGCAGCATACGGGGCATAACTGAGAGGACTGGATTACCCGGGCCGCCTCACAATATAAACAGGTATCAAATTCTGTATCGGAGGGATCCCCCTCTAAAATATCAGAATCCTCCATAACTTGTCTATATCAAATTATAGAAAAGGAAACCCTATACCCCCAATGGCTGAGGCACTCACCACCTCCTATGACCCAGATAGAGAAGATGCTCCTCTCCGCAGACACCCGGTCAGGAATCAAGGGAAAAAAACGTGACCACTCCCGGTCATATGGTGCTCATGCAGGACCTGGCCCTGCTAAGGAAAAAGCGCGCCATCTAAATATAAAGAAACTGCGCAGCTCCCAAAATGAAAATAACCTGTACGTTCTGTTTCAGCCTAAGAGCCCAAACGTTCTTACACATAAGCAGTCGAAATCACATAACAAATATGATTAAAAACCCCACTGTTCAATAATCCCCCTCAGGAGATATTAACCCTTGATTCCATAAAGATAAAGGAGTCCCACTGTGACCCTGTCTTCTATCGTTAACATGTGTGTAAAAAAATGAAACGCTCGGACCGGAATCTATGCCGTGAAACAGTGACACGGTCCTTCAAGTTTGACAGATTGTAGCAGCGCTTCTGACATATACATGAGTTAAGAAAGCAGGAAGCGAAACTCGTCAATGCTGATTGCTTAACCCTTTGAGTGCTAAGCACTTTCCCACCTGGGTGCTAAGGTTTTTTAAAGGTTTTTCTTTTTAATTTTTAAAAATATTTTTTTTTTACTTTTTTTTTTTATTTCAGAACCCCAAGACTTACACTGCTGGAAAGGTTAGGCGATTACCTTTCCAACGGCGGGTCTTGGGGGTCTGTAGCTGCTTAGATGCCTGAGATACAGTGCACTATCAGGAAAACACCTGTGTGCATGACAAGCAGCGCACTATCAGGGAAACACCTGTGTGCATGACAAGCAAAGTACTATCAGGGAAACACCAGTGTGCATGACAAGCAGCGCACTATCAGGGAAACACCTGTGTGCATGACAAGCAGCGCACTATCAGGGAAACACCTGTGTGCATGACAAGCAGCGCACTATAAGGGAAACACCTGTGTGCATGACAAGCAGCGCACTATCAGGGAAACACCAGGGTACATGACAAGAAGCGCACTATCAGGGAAAAACCAGTGTACATGATTATAAGTGCACTATCGCGGAAACACCAATGTACATGACAAGCAGCAAACTATCAGGAAAACACCAGTGTGCATGACAAACAGCGCACCATCAGGTAAACACCAGTGTACATGACAATAAGTGCACTATCGGGGAAACACCAGTGTGCATGACAATAAGTGCACTATCGGGGAAACACCAGTGTGCATGACAAGCAGCAAACTATCGGGGAAACACCAGTGTGCATGACAAGCAGCGAACTATCGGGGAAACACCAGTGTACATGACAATAAGTGCACTATCGGGGAAACACCAGTGTGCATGACAAGCAGTGAACTATCGGGGAAACACCAGTGTGCATGACAAGCAGCAAACTATAAGGGAAACACCAGTGTGCATGACAAGTAGCGAACTATCAGGGAAACACCAGTGTGCATGACAAGCAGGGCACTATCAGGGAAACACCAATGTACATGACAAAGCACACCATCAGGTAAACACCAGTGTAAATGACAAGAAGTGCACTATCAGGGAAACACCAGTGTGCATGACAAACAGCGCACTATCAGGGAAACACCAGTGTGCATGACAAACAGGGCACTATCAGGGAAACACCAGTGTGCATGACAAACAGGGCACTATAAGGGAAACACCAGTGTGCATGACAAACAGCGCACTATCAGGGAAACACCAGTGTGCATGACAAACAGGGCACTATCAGGGAAACACCAGTGTGCATGACAAGCAGCGTACTATCAGGGAAACACCAGTGTGCATGACAAGCAGCGTACTATCAGGGAAACACCAGTGTGCATGACAAGCAGTGCACTATCAGGGAAACACCAATGTACATGACAAAGCGCACCATCAGGTAAACACCAGTGTAAATGACAAGAAGTGCACTATCAGGGAAACACCAGTGTGCATGACAAACAGCGCACTATTAGGGAAACACCAGTGTGCATGACAAACAGGGCACTATCAGGGAAACACCAGTGTGCATGACAAACAGGGCACTATCAGGGAAACACCAGTGTGCATGACAAACAGGGCACTATCAGGGAAACACCAGTGTGCATGACAAACAGGGCACTAGCAGGAAAACACCAGTGTGCATGACAAACAGGGCACTAGCAGGGAAACACCAGTGTGCATGACAAACAGGGCACTATCAGGGAAACACCAGTGTGCATGACAAACAGCGAACTATAAGGGAAACACCAGTGTGCATGACAAGCAGCAAACTATCGGGGAAACACCAGTGTGCATGACAAGCAGCAAACTATCGGGGAAACACCAGTGTGCATGACAAGCAGCGAACTATAAGGGAAACACCAGTGTGCATGACAAGTAGCGAACTATCAGGGAAACACCAATGTGCATGACAAGCAGCGCACTATCAGGGAAACACCAGTGTGCATGACAAACAGGGCACTATCAGGGAAACACCAGTGTGCATGACAAACAGCGCACCATCAGATAAATACCAGTGATTATGACAAGAAGCGCACTATCAGGGAAACACCAGTGATTATGACAAGCAGCACACTATCAGGGAGACACCAGTGTACATGACAATAAGTGCACTATCGGGGAAACACCAGTGTGCATGACAAACAGTGCACCATCAGGTAAACACCAGTGTACATGACAAGAAGCGCACCATCAGGTAAACACCAGTGTACATGACAAGAAGCGCACCATCAGGTAAACACCTGTGTGCATGACAAGAAGCGCACTATCATGGAAACACCAGTGTATATGACAAGAAGCGCACTATCAGGTGAACACCAGTGTACATGACAAGAAGCGCACTATCAGGTAAACACCAGTGTACATGACAAGAAGCGCACTATCAGGTAAACACCAGTGTACATGACAAGAAGCGCACTATCAGGGAAACATCAGAGTGCATGACAATAAGTGCACTATCAGAGAAACACCAGTATGCACGACAAACAGCGCACTATTAGGGAAACACCAGTGCGCATGATAAGAAGCTGATATGTAGTCTGACCTATATAAAGCAAATTTATATTCAAACATATTATGTATTGCTGTTTACACAAGATAGTTGGCTCATACAGTCATGCATATCAACTCCAGGCTTCTAATACTAATTGATTCTGTCCATGTAAGATAGATTAGCAGTTTTATATAATGCAATATGAGTAGCTTTCTGAGATCATAATGTCAATTCTTTTAGCTCCAATGTAGATTAATTGCAATTTGGTTGCTTAACTGATCTTGGCATATACTTACCAGAAAGTCTTGAGCCTTTTGACTGGATAAACACAGCCTACATCCTCCAAATTCCTAAATTATATTTGATTAAAATTTTATTAAATATATCATTAGTCAAATTTGATTAAATATATCATTAGTTTGACATTTTAACTTTTTCAATGAGATACATTGACTTTGCCACATTCTACCTTATATTATGTCAATTGCTATTTAACTGTACAACTAGATGATTTACTTATGGAGATGTGTCATTATTTGTTAAAAAACAGAATTTATGCTTACCTGATAAATTTCTTTCTCTTGTGATGTATCGAGTCCACGGATTCATCCATACTTATGGGATATTCTCCTTCCCAACAGGAAGTGGCAGAGAGAGCACCCACAGCTGAGCTGTCTATATAGCTCCTTCCTTAGCTCCACCCCCCAGTCATTCGATCGAAGGCTAGGAAGAAAAGGAGAAACTATAGGGTGCAGTGGTGACTGAAGTTTTTTTAAATAAAAATATACTACCTGTCTTAAATAGACAGGGCGGGCCGTGGACTCGATACATCACAAGAGAAAGAAATTTATCAGGTAAGCATAAATTCTGTTTTCTCTTGTAAGATGTATCGAGTCCACAAATTCATCCATACTTATGGGATACCAACACCAAAGCTTTAGGACACGGATGAAGGGAGGGACAGGACAGGGACCTTAAACGGAAGGCACCACTGCTTGTAGAACCTTTCTCCCAAAAATGGCCTCCGAAGAAGCAAAAGTATCGAATTTGTAAAATGTTTTGTCTCCACACTCCCTTTGCCCTTCCTAGCAGTTAAGCAGGCAGAGAGAATGACTGGGGGGTGGAGCTAAGGGAGGAGCTATATAGACAGCTCTGCTGTGGGTGCTCTCTCTGATACTTCCTGTTGGGAAGGAGAATATCCCATAAGTATGGATGAATCTGTGGACTCAATACATCTTATAAGAGAAAAGGGCATTCTAAGTTTCTAAAGTGACAGCATATAGTCTGTAAGTCTTTACTTATAACGAATTATAAAACCTTTTTCCCCTTTACGCAGTAGCTTTTTAGCGATCTGAGGTCCAAGAATAGACTAATTTTTGGAGGATATCTTATAATCTAAATTTAAGTACACCTAGATATATGTAATTTGTAAAACATACAGATTAAAGGGACACTAAACCCAAACATTTTCTTTGATGATAGATGACAGATAGAGAATACAAATGTAAACAACATTAGAATTTACTTCTATTATTTATTTTGCTTCATTGTTTAAATATCCTTAGTTGAAGAAAAAGCAATGCACATGGGTGAGCCAATCACACAAGGCTTCTAAGTGCAGCAACCAATCAGCAGCTACTGAGCCTATCTAGATATGCTTTTCAGCAAAGAATATCAAGAGAATAAAACAAATTAGATAATATAATTAAATTAGAAAATTGTTTAAAATTGATTGCTCTTTCTAAATCGTGAAAGAAAAAATGTGGGTTTCATGTCCCTTTAAATGTCTGAGTATACTATTATCTTTTATTAAGTTACAACCCCTAGCATAATTTGGAAAGGATATTTGTGGCACAAGAGTGGCCTTTGATGATTGGGAGGGGAGCATATAGTTAAATTCTAATTCCTTACACAGTTTACTTTGAAGAGGTGAATAATAGTTATCATGTTTGTCTAGTTTACAGAACTAGTTACCATGTTCATAATATATATATATATATATATATATTTATTTAGGGACGTGCAGTCATAGGAGGTAGGGGAGGCACATATGTTGCCAAAGTTTAGTTAAATTAATTTTAATTAAAAAAATAAATAAAATAGAAAAATCACCATTTTTGTTGACCCATGTAATGCTATGGAGAGGCATCATACATGACTGCATCTCTCCGTAGCAAAACATGGATACATTTCTTCAATAGCAGCAGCGCCACCCACTGGTGGTAAAACTACCTTAGAACTACCTGAAGCAAAAATAATGACCAATAGGAGGTATCCCTCATGATGCCTCTTAGCGAGGGAGCCAATCAGAGAAGTAAAAACTCATTTTAAACTCTTCTTGGCATTACTAGTTATGCAGGATGCAGGGCTGGCGCTGTCTGATGTTCACTGACTTGCTGTTACAGTGATCTGGTCTGGGACCCTCCCACTAGCACAGGCTTCACTAGAAACAAGAGAAGTGCACAGTAAGGGGTATTGTTAGGGTTTATAGCTTTCCTCATTCTGTTAAATGAAAGTGTTAATATTAATGCTTTTAATGTGAACTGTAAGCTTTATACCTATTAACAACGTTGACTTTTGTGACTGTGAGGAGTGCTGGTAATAATAATAATAGCTTCCCACATTTTGCTGGCAGTTTATTTAAACTTTTAATTGTGAATATTTTGTTTTTAATGTGATCTGGTCAATGGTCATATGCTGCTTTTTAACAAGTTAACAACATTGACTGCAGAGCCTGCTTTATTACTACAGCTCTCAGTAAGTATTGTGTTGTCACTAGCTGGTGCCCTTGTTGTGCAAAAAAGAAAATGCCAGTGCCTTTTTATGCAGGAACCTCTTCTGGTACTGTATAATAAACTATGTACTTTCCTCCTGTAAAACAGTCAGTGCTGAGTACACTCCTATGTCCTGTCACCCAAGATATAAGGTGAGATCTACTGGGTCCAGACACTAACTTCTGAGTACAGGTAGCCCTCAGTTTACGCCGGGGTTAGGTTCCAGAAGGAATGGTTGTAAATCGAAACCGTTGTAAATTGAAACCCAGTTTATAATGTAAGTCAATGGGAAGTGAGGGAGATAGGTTCCAGGCCCCTCTCAAAATTGTCATAAGTAACACCGTGACCTAATACATTATTTTTAAAGCTTTGAAATGAAGACTTTAAATGCTAAACAGCATTATAAACCTAATAAAATAATCACACAACACAGAATATATAATTAAACTAAGTTAAATGAACAAAAACATTTGCTAAACAGCATTATAAACCGAATAAAATAATCACACAACACAGACTTCACTTGCATTTTTCTGCAAACAGTTCTTTCTATTCATTCCAATCTGGACTGATTTATAGACAGGAAGATCTTGTTCCTTTGAAATCTGCTCGATAGCTCAGGTCTGGTTAAACTGATTAATTTCAGCTTGCTTTGCTTTGCTGCAACACAAGTGGACTGCTCCACCTACTGGCTATTTTAAAAAATGCACTGCTTCTCAATGCTTTTCAATAGCAGTCACATGACTGGAAAAAAAGGTTGTTATTCTGAAACGGTGTAAATTGAACCGTTGTAAAACGAGGGCCACCTGTATCTTAGTTATGTGCACTGAAAATGAAAGAGAACAAAACTGTGCTGGTTTTGTTTCTTTGTATGTTGATAAGATAGACTGATTGATTTAAAGTGAAAGCAAATCCTAGCGTTTTACAAACGCTAGGATTGACTTTTGAAACAAATAAAGGGGACTTTCATTCATGATGTATAATATACTTCATGTAGAAAGCTCATTTATTTGTTTTAACTGATCACCGTTTTTACCTACTACAGCAGCCCACAACTAAAAAATTGTTTTGCTAAGAGGTGACGTTTTCACCTCTTAGCCAATAGCCGTACGGTAAATCCGGCTTGGCGCCCATGGGAGCCGGATTTACCGCACGGCTATTGGCTAAGAGGTGAAAACGTCACCTCGTAGCAAAAAATTTTTTTAACCGTGTGCTGCTGTACCAGGTAAAAATGGTGATCAGTTAAAACAAATAAAGGAGCTTTCTACATGAAGTATCTTATACATCATGAATGAAAGTCCCCTTTATTTGTTTCAAAAGTCAATCTTAGCGTTTGTAAAACACTAGGATTTACTTTCACTTTAAGGTCAGTATTTCACTCTATGTCATCCTACAGTTGTTTTCCTTCAATAAATACACTTTTTTTACTGCAATTTCCCATACTTTTGGGTTTTCCTGTGTAGAACATTTCACTTTTTATTGTCTTTCTGTAATATGATGATCTGTCTGTCATTTATTAAAAACCATAGTTTTTATATTTTTAGTATTAAAAAATGATTTTATATGATATATATATATATATATATATATATATATATATATATATATATATATATTATTAGTGGTTTTCATATTAAATCTACAAGTTAAAGTGAACTGTGATATCTCTCAGGAAATGTATGGGGGCAGGGAGTCTTGCATCTTGCCTGGTATACTGTGGCATTTAGCTGGCATTCATGGGAGTAGGGGAACTGATTGGACAGTTTTAATATGGTATATGATGAGTGGCATAACTAAGGGAAGGGAGTCATGCGGCAGAAAACTGTAATAAGTGGTTGTAAAAGGCCCTTAATCTTATTCAAATGTAGTTTATTACTGGCACACAGTAAGTAGGAGCAGGGGGCCACTCCATCTTGTCAAGTACAACTGGCATATAATATTAATAAAACATTTTATTCAACTATTATATATTTAACTCATGTAAAAGTCACGTGGAAGTGTGTGAGTTTGTCTGTATACATTTGTGGATTAGCCAGCCTCTTAGTGTGTATTCCTGTGGGTGCTTGTGTATGTGAGTGAGGATTTATGTGGCTTTTTGTCTGCTTTTTAGGTGCCTGTTTGTGTGCATGTGGTGTCTGGTTTTGTGTATGTTGGTTCCTATGTGTATATGGTATCTGATGGTGCTTGCGTGCTGTGTGTGTCTGTGTGAGTCTTCTTGTATATCTGAGTGTATATTTCTGTGTCTGTTTATGTGTGTGTCTGTATGTGTTAGCGCCTCTGTATGTCTGAGTGTGTTTCTGTGTGTATGTGAATCTATGTTTGTGAGTGTGTGTTTCTATGTATGTGTGGGGGGTCCTGATTAATGGTTTTGTAAGGGGCTTTACAAGGATGTCAGTAGTATGTTAGGAATGTACATGGATGTCAGTAGTTTTCGGGAAATGTACATGATGTCAGCAGTATGCTAGGGCTGTACATGGATGTTAGTAAAAATAAATAAATATATATATATATATATATATATATATATATATACGTAACAAAGAATATCCTGGTACTCAAAGTGTATAAAACATCCAAAATTTATTGTAAATCCATCTTAAAACACTGGTGCATCAGCAGATAAAAACATTGCTTCAGACTGACACTAGTAGTGAAGACAGCTGGACAGAGTTGCAGCAGACATGTTTCGTGCCCTTAGGCACTTGTTCACTGCTCACAGATGTTCCAGCATTCTCTCCTTAAATAGGTATATTCTTAAAGGTGTATTTACTCATTTAGTCTTCACTATTACATATATACATTATAGTATGCCATACTATGATTCAGTTAGAAAATACAGGTCAATATAATTCACATATATAGATACATATTTAGATACATATTATTAGGGTACAATTAAAATATATATATATATATATATATATATATATATATATATGTATGGGCAAATAATAATTTAGGAATTATATCCTGCACCAACTTCCATATATTTATAATCAATTTATTTATTTATTCAATAAGTACCCTCCATATTAGGAATTAATAGAACCTATATTGCTCAGTAAGGGGCTAAACACACAGATCAGTATCTCTTCTGAAATTCAAGCCGTGTGGAATAGTAGTATTTAAAGTGAAGATCCAAAATATTTCTCTTGTACCCAATTTTACCTCTCTATCTCCACCTCTCTTCCACATCGGTACATGATCTATTGCTTGAATCGTTAGTAAATTAGGGTCCGAGTTATGGAACTCCCGAAAATGTCTTGTTATGGGGGTATCAGATTCAATATCCTCTATTAACCTGATATGGGCTAGGAACCTGTCTTTTAGGGATCTCTTAGTTTTTCCTACGTACTGCTTAGAGCACCCCTTACAGGTCAATAGATATATTACATGCGATGTATTACAATTTATACAAAAATTAATTTTGTGAATTTTTGAGTATATGAGGAAACAAAGCAATCTCCTCCTGTAACATAATTGCATGTCTTACAGATGTTTCTCCTGCACTTAAAAAAGCCCTTTCTTTTTTCAACCAACAACTACTTGATGTGCGTCCTGAACAATCAGAGGGGGAAACAAAGCTCCCTATTGTTTTACCTTTTCTGGGTATGAAATCACATCCATCCTGTATAATCTTTTTTAATACAGGGTCAGTATAAAGGATAGGAATACATTCTTTTACAATTTCACATATCTCTCTGTATTCCAGGCTATATGTTGTTATAAATTTTGTTTTTTGTTTGTTACTCTTTTCATCTCTATATCCCTGTTTGTTTCGATACTTTAGTAGATTCTCTCGAGATAGAGAATCCACTTCTTTACGGGCTTTCTCCAATATATTGGAATTATAGCCCCTTTCTTTCAGGCGAGTTGTAATTATATCTGCCTGTTTGTTGTATTTTTCAGTAGTGTTACAATTATGTTTAGCTCTTATATATTGGCGCTTTGGAATACCTTGAATGGTATGTCTAGGGTGGCAGGATTTATATTCAAGTGTGGTGTTACCAGATGTAGATTTTCTATACAAATCAGTTTCAATATTTTCATTTGTTTCACTGGCCAATATATAAGAGCCATGGAGGGTTTTGAATAAATAAATAAATAAATTGATTATAAATATATGGAAATTGGTGCAGGATATAATTCCTAAATTATTATTTGCCCATACATATATATATATATATATATATATATATATATATATATTTTAATTGTACCCAAATATGTATCTTAATATGTATCTATATATGTGAATTATATTGACCTGTATTATCTAACTGAATCGTAGTATGGCATACTATAATGTATTAACACACTCATTTAGTCTTCACTATGTCATATATACAGCTTTAAGAATATACCTATTTAAGGAGAGAATGCTGGAACATCTGTGAGCAGTGAACAAGTGCCTAAGGGCATGAAACATGTCTGCTGCAACTCTGCCCAGCTGTCTTCACTACTAGTGTCAGTCTGAAGCAATGTTTTTATCTGCTGATGCACCAGTGTTTTAAGATGGATTTACAATACATTTTAGATGTTTTATACACTTTGAGTAATATTCTTTGTTACGTATCTACATTTTCCAGCGTTTTTTGGATGAATAAAACGCTATTTCCAGAGCACTTGGAGCTGCATATAGGACGTGTGAATTGGAAAAACTTATGAGGAGACAGGTTAATTTACAATTGCATGCTTCCACAATGGCAGAGTATTACAAAGTGAAACGTATTCCCTGTGGTATGAGATCTCCCCTCCAACCCACCTTTTTCTCAGAAAACCAGGAATTCTGCGCCAAATACCAACAAATCCTTAATGAAAACTCCACGGATATGATGATCCTTAACATCGAGTTCGCTAACCGTGATCTACAGGAACTTACCGGCAAGATAGAGGCCCAGAGGAACAGACTGCGTGAAACCGTAGGAGAAGAGGCGTTCCAGCACATCCACCAGGAGGTCACAGAAGGGGTTAACACCTCTAAGTTTGAAATTGAGGAGCGTAAGAGACGCAAATTCAGACGCGATGAGCAAGATTATAATTCTGGCAGTGTGTATCGATGGAACCGCCCACGCAGGTCCGAGATGGATGACATCACGTACCCGCCAGCAGAGAGGGACGGGATAGTGATGCGAGGACAAGCTCGGATAGTTCCGGTACAGGACACGTACCAGCTGTGAGCGGCTCACAACCGAATGCACTATCTTCCTAAACTTTTTTTATCAGAAGCCATGGAGGGAACAGACAGAAGCGGCGCCCTACGAGAAGGAGTGGGAGATGGAGGCGGAGGGATGGGGACACGCCAGAAGTCGAAATTCAAGCAGAGGAGGTAAATGTAATTAACCTGTCCTCGTATGAACTAACCACTGACGAAATAGCAGTACTGAATATGGGTTTATCGTTTTGTCCCACGACTGCTCCAGATACATTCTCCATTATGACTGACCTGAACCGTCTATTCAGGGGGTTATGCCTGAAGGCATTTTTTAATAATCCTTTGAAACAACATGTACCGAGGACTGTATATGATCAAGGTGACACTAGCTTGTTTGACCTACCTCCACTTGGATTGAGTTCAAAGAGTACATTTAACGCATCTGGGGATAATGTGACAGTTGAGACTTTCATTAAGTTGGTGGACAGTGATTTTAGGAAACTATCTACTACTAAAAAAATCACATAATATGCATAACTTAAGCATGAAGCAGTACCAGGCCCTGAAATCTTTACAGGACAATGACAGCATCACCATTAAGCCCGCCGATAAGGGCGGTGCGGTGGTAGTGATGGACACAACCAAGTATCAACAAGAGATAGTGCGACAGCTTGAGGATAGTGTCACATATATGAAATTGGATTGTGACCCAACTAACATTCTCTGTAAAAATTTTACTAAAATTCTTGATATGGGTATATCTAATAATTTGCTTACAAAGAAATTGTATGATTTTTTACTTCCAAGGTTTCCTATAGTGCCTGTCTTTTATGTGGTCCCCAAGGTTCATAAAATATTGATAGTCTATCTCCAAATTTAATGATTTGGGGGGAGACGTCATACTGTCTACTTGGGACGTTACTTCCCTTTATACCGTCATACCCCACTCAGTGGGTATTGACTGTATCAGTAACGTTTTAGCTAGGAATTATCAATATAGCCATAAACAGCAAGATTGGCTTATTCAATTACTTGATTTGGTGCTCACAAATAATTTCTTTTTGCATGATAAACAATTTTACATGCAAAAGACAGGGACGGCTATGGGGTCCAATGTGGCCCCAGCCTATGCTTGTTTGGTCATGGACTCCATCGAAGAAAGAGTGGTATATGGTGATGCACTATTTGCTAAACACTGCCAGGGGTGGTTCCGCTACATTGATGACTTGTTCATCGTGTGGCGGGGCCCCCCCCTGATAAGTTAATGCAACTTAAGAATAATATTGAGAGTGCGGTTCCTTTTCTCAAATTTAGTTGTAAACAAGATGACCACAGGGTGGAGTTCCTGGACACCATGGTGTTGAAACAAGATGGCATACTTACCACTGACTTATTTGTGAAAAGCACTGACCGCAATACCTTACTTCATCGTAAAAGCTATCATCCCCCAAGAGTGTTTGACAGCGTCCCCAAATCCCAATTGATCAGAGTTGATAGGATAGTCTCTAACCCTAAGATGAAACTGATTAGGTCAGCCGAAATAAATTTGTTAGGAGGGGTTATGACAGTCAGAAACTAGAAGAAGTGGAGAAATCCATTAGGATACCCCCTAAGAGTCCTACTACACCTGTTACTAAAAGATTAAATTTTGTCACTTCATATAGTACAATGAGTCAAAAAGTTTATAATATTATCAAGAGACACTGGCCATTATTAAAGGAAGCTTGTCCAGACATTGAGGAATTCCAAACCATCCCAGATTGGTAAGATCTATGCCCAACCCTGTTTCCAATAGCCAAGGGGAACATAGGTTTTTTTGGTAAATCTAAAAATGGTACATTTCCATGTTTAGGTTGTGGTCAGTGTGGCAATGTTATTAAAGGTGACTCCATTTCTCATCCATATACTGGAGAGAAATTTTTGATAAAGGGTTATTATACATGCAACTCCACTTATGTGGTGTATGCGCTTAAGTGCCCGCGTGGGTTATTATACATTGGCGAGACGACCCAGAGAGTCAGGGAACGCATTTGCCAACACAAATCCACTATCAGAAATGAGAAAACATCTAATCTCCCGGTACCAGCACATTTTTTAGAGAAAGGTCATAAAATTAATCAACTTAGATATATGGTCATTGACCAGGCCCCTAGATGCAGTAGAGGGGGTGACAGGGTTAAGGATTTATTATACAGAGAGGCTAGGTGGATTTGGAGATTAGATACTATGTATCCCAAAGGATTAAATCGGGAATTTGACTTGCTTCCTTTTATATAATGTGTTGCTTTTTTCTTACTTTGTCTGTGTTTCTTTCTTTAAGAAATATTGATTTATGTTATATTTGACAGGTCCTATGTAATTAACTAATGCATGTCATTTATACATTGGTGTGGTAGAAGAAGCAACTTGCTTCACTTGTTTTTAATTGGTGATCATTTCACTTCAGGAGTGTAAGGGTTAAATGTGAGTGATGATGTGTTGGAGGTCATGTGTGATCTCTTTGTGAGTTACCCCTCCCCATGATGTTGTGATTGGTCACCTGTGTCTATAATTGCTTGACATATTCACTTGTTTGTTAGCTTGATAAAGGGGCAGGAGCCCCGAAACGTTGCTCAATAAAGGTGCTGTTGCTCCACATAGAGTGCTACCTGTGTGTCTTACTTCATATCATTTGCTGGGACTTTGGAAAGGGAGGTCCCCCAGGTGTGCATCTACATCCACCCTAGAGTGTGTTTAAGGGACATTCCAATGAAGTGTGTGCTGGTCCTGTGACTTTCTTATAGGATGTGTGATGTCACCCCACGCTCCGTTGTGCTGTATTGAGGAAGCAGGAAGAGGGTAAGGCAGAGCGCATTGCTAGACACTGTTTTTTTTCCATTAAAATTCTGTTTTTATAGCCTTCTTTTTATAATTTCTTAGGTGCTTTGCTTCCCTTGCATTTTAACTATAAGATATAGAATTTCATAGTGGGCAGGGTTTTAGTACTTGGGCCCCTGAATTGTACTTGCCCCCTGATTCCAAAATTGCCAGTCATCCCCTGCATTTTTTTACGCATTAGTTGCATTAGGGAGTTTCTGGTTTTAACATGTGGTCAGATTGTTTGGAAGCCTTGTTTGTGTGCTTGTAAGTATTTTATTCTGCCTGGGTCAGAATTCAGTCTACACCAAAATCACTATTATTTAAAAAGATAGATAATGCCTTTACAACCCATTCCCCAGCGTTGCACAATTAACGTTGTTATATTAATATACTTTATAACCGTTTAATCTCTAAATTTCTGACTGTTTAAGCCACTACAGACAGCCTCTTATCACATGCTTTTTTATTATCTTTTTCACAACAAGAGACTGCAAATTCATGTGTGTCATATAGATACCATTGTGCTCTCTCCCGTGGAGTTGTGCAGGACACAGCACTAACTGGGTAAAATGCAAGTCAAAAGATAATACATAAATAGCCCTGAGATAAGGGGACTGTCTGCAGAGGCTTAAATACAGTACAAGAAATTAGATACAATTCTAATCGTCATTGTGTAACCTTCTAATTTAATCGTAAATTTAAGTTACCTCTATTAGGTTCATATATGTGCTTCTCAGGCGTATAATAGCCACTGCCTCACCGCACGTCACTGATAGAGAGATATATATATTCAAGGGTCCAAGAGTGACCCAATATTTCAATAGAACATTGAAAACTGAGGTTCTTAATGTGTTTTTTCTTTTTTTTGTGCTCACTTCAAACTCCATTTGTACTCCATAGGTAATTTGTTCATAACTTATAAGAATTTAATTTTTTTTATTTGTGAACAAAGCTGTGGAGATTGATATGTCTTGCTTTATTCTTTCTGTGACAATAGTGGCTGCATACGTGGTGTAACTGTGCAGATGTATTGAATTTAAATGTGCTGACTGTGAACCTATACATGAACCTCATTAAAATAAAAAATACTAGAATCCCACTCAAGGTGTTTTTGCCTACTTTAATATTATCTTTCAGTCAGGAACATCAATCCATATAATAAAGCCACAGCACCACAAATATCCTCAAAGGATATTACCTTTATTCAACAGAAAACATGCAACATTTCGGCCTCAATCCTGATTTGCATGATTAAGGCCTATGAGGCCGAAACGTTGCATGTTTTCTGTTGAATAAAAGTAATATATTTTGAGGATATTTGTGGTGCTGTGGCTTTATTATATGGATTGATGCTCTATATAAGAGGGGAATGCAGTAACCCCTGCTACATGCACCTACCAGAAAGATTGTGTTCAATGCTGGCCTATTTATTATTTATGGTTTCAGTCAGGAAAAAGGAACACTCAATTCTAACAGTGTTGTCTCAATTACTGAGTGGTTAATTAAATCAGGATCAACAAAATAATAATAAAAAAGGGAATGCAGACCAGGTTTAGATCACAATAAGGAAGAGGGCTATGTGGAACCTGAGGACACTTTATATGGGGTGTTTTAAAAAGATAAATGCCATTGGGTGGTAGTGTGTGTTGAGAGACTTTCTTAGGTGCTTGGAGACCTTGATTACATAACTTACTTCTGGGTGAGCCAAATAGCAACCCTTTTATGGTGATCTTGTGCTAAAAGAGTAAGGGGCCTATTTAACAAAGGTCTGTCGGACCTGATCCGACAGTGCGGATCAGGTCCGACAGACCTCGCTGAATGCGGAGAGCAATTGGCCGCCAGCAGGGGGGTGTCAATCAACCCGATTGTACTCGATCGGGTTGAATTGCGGCAATGTCTGTCCGCCTGCTCAGAGCTGGTGTTTATTTTGGTCTTCTAACATAGTTAGATTTAAATGAAGAGGCATATGTTTGTGATCCTGAGAGAAGTGGAATCAAGTTGTGAACATGAACATAAAGCAGATACCTTGTTACCCAAATATGTTTACTATTTTTTATCTATATATTTATATATATTGTATTTGTTACACTGTGTAAAAAAAAACCTGCAAAATGTAACTCTTCTGCTTTCTATTGCTGGCCAAAGTGCAAAGTACAGCTGTCAATAAGTCAGCAACTGATCTCTGAGAGCGGACTGCTTCTGTCACAGGATGTAACAATTTGTGCATATTAGAAAAGAGAGATAGAAAGGTGCGCTAGGCCAAAAAGATAACCAAACACCCCCTTAAAAGACAAATATCCCTGCAGTTGTCTAAAATAAGGTGAAAAAGAACAAATAGTAATAAGGGAGGCGCTCAAAGCCAAAGGTATCAACACTAAAACAATTTTAATAAAAACATATAAGTAAACAGTGGTACATATATAAAGGGACGTCTCCCCAACCCTAAATAAAAACTAAAATCCTAAAATATCTAATATGACTGATAAAAACTTCCACAGGTATAAAAATCAACCATAAATAATCAGCAGTCTTAAGCAGTTCGTTGCGATAGGTACAGTTGTTAATGTCTTTTCTCCATATAAAAGAAAACTGAATCAGTGGTCAGCGTTCCGTTACTCAAAATACCACCAAGCTGTCAAAATTGAGTTAAACCGTAGCTGCCAAATATAGTGACTAGTGATAGTAGATTTAAAATCCAAAGCTCTCTTACTGTGTAAGATATCTCTAAAAAACCGTGTACTTTACCAGATATTTGTTTGTGGGGTAAAGGTCTTTCCACTCGCCCGGTCCTCACCTCGAGCGGGACTGACTGCAACTTTTGGCGTCTGACGTCACAGAAAGGTGTTCCGGTTAGAGGAAGAGGCCGATTCTTGCGCTCACTTCTATGCGCTGTGGTCACGGTCCTCTTTGATGAGCAAAAAAGTGCTAGTGTATAATTAGTGCGCCAACGGTCTGAAAATCTACTGTCTGTATGACAGTGAGACACAATCACAGTGTTAAAAATCTAAATATATAACTATACGATACAAATCGTTATAGAAAAATACCCCAATCAAATTATATTGGGATACAAATGAGTTATTAAGAAACAAATAAATTCTTCTTAGATTGTAATAGTGATAACGTAATATAGTGGTGTCTTTGCAGCAAACACCCCAAAATATTAAGGTGATAAAACTGCAAGGCACTGTAAATAATAAACACAGCAATGTGGTAGAATTATAAAATAATATAGTGAAAAAGTCCCAATGACCAGAGATCAAAGTGTTACATATATGATGGGCGTAATGTCCAAATCACAGTAGGCAGGCTCTTCTCCAAACGATCCCTGTTGGTGACCCAGGGGAGGATACTATATAGACAAAAAGATAAAAGAAGGCGCCAACATAGTGCGGTTACCAATGGGATGGAACACGCTTAGTAAATAATACCAGATACTCACAGGATGAAAGACACTTGAGAAGTGTCACAGGTGCCTCCTGGACTCTCAGAGTTGTCCAGCTAACTCCCACTCCACTGTGGTGGTAAGGTTCCGCTTGTCTCTATCGATTAGGATGGCTCCGCTGGTGGTTGTGGCTCCCAGCCAGTATTCCAATAGGACTCTCTTGCGGTTTCCCCAAATCCAGCTATCCAGTTAAAATCCGTGCTCTCCGGTGAGAGATGAAACAGCAAGGATAAAAGTGGTTTGTGACGGTGGTAACAAACTACAATATTGCCATTAAAGATATCAGAAAAAGAAAGTTCGTGGCTGCAGTAATAAAATCAAAAAAAGACTTTATTTACACAACGTTTCTCGGTCTGTACGTGACCGTTTCCTCAGGTGCATAAGTGTGTAATAAAACACATAAAAACCACGAACTTATATCAGTAGTACAGCGTCTCCAAATGCATACTGCGCATGTACGTGGGTGTGTCCCCATACTGGAAGTTCCATTGGCGTTAACTAACCAATGAGGTGCTTGTAATCACACACCTCCATAATTACGAGTGTAATGGGGAATTACTCAGTGTGGTTTTAACAAATAGCCCACACAGTTTAAAAGCCGCAACGGGCTATGATAATCAATAAATCTAATGAATAGATACAGTACAAGAAAAAATATTCTATAAAAAAATATATATATACATGTATATAAAAATATATATAAAAACATATCAATAAAATGTGTAAGTATACAAACTACCAGATCGGGCACACCCACTCGCTATGTATACAAACATACTATTACTAACGTTCATGGAGTCATTAACTCTTCATAAAATTAGTTCACATACAGATGGTTAATTCCATATATATAGGAGAGATCTTACATGTAAAATGCAAACTATGAATATTGTATCCTATATGTAAAAAATATATATATAAAATACGTCTCTCCCCAAAGATACGATTGATTCCATAATTTGGTAAAAAATGACAGTATTAGATAAATCCATATTAGTCAACGTGATCAGAGAGAAAATTCCTTAACCATAGACAGAGTAAAAAAACTTAGCTAGGGTGAATGAAAAGGATTTAGAACCAAATCCAACCTGACAGTCTAATTGAAGGGACTTGTAATAACTGTGTTAGCTTATTAGTAGACATTAATCATGATGTTTCTATAGGGTACCTAGACTAAAACTAATTATACTTATTTGGAGGTGCATAACGTGACATTCATAAAAATAGTAACGATATATTGTATATCAAAATACATTAAATTTTAAATTTTATAACCACATATACATGTTGAAGCTAGCAGGGGTCAAGAACCGAGCCCTACAAATCTAAATAAAAATACTAATTAAAATGACCTCGGATTAAGATACTGTGTGTTAGGGTTTGCTATATGTGGACTATAGTGTGATCACTTGATGATGTTCATTGTTCCTCATAATAGAGTGCTTATAATTATAGTAAAATTGTTTAACTAACATATACCTTATGTATTAGATGAAAAAGGTCAAATTAAAGCTAGATAGTAATCTCACATCGATGATGGTGGATATAAACAATAAGGTTATAATGTGTCTAGCAGTATAAGAATCTCAGTGTGGGGCCTATATAACAGGGGTGGGTATTAAAGTCCTATATTGAACTAAATACAGAGTGACTCATAGTGGATCAGTTAGTTGAAGGCCGCCATATCAATATTAGCGTTTAGGCCGCCAGGGGACAGGGTGCGCATCTTCCAGATCCAAAAAGTCTCCCTTTGTCTTAAATGCAAATATCTGTTTCTACCCCATTTGGGGTACACTTGTTCTAGAGGGAATATGCTAAACACATTTGATGTATTAGTATGGCATGTATTAGCATGCCTAGGGACACTATGATTGGCAATGTTTTTACTGATATTCCTTAGATGCTCACCCCATCTTTTTTTGAGGGGTCTCGAGGTCCTACCCACGTACTGGACCCCACAGCTGCATTCTAACAAATACACTACAAAGGCCGAATCACATGTGAAGTGTGTTTTAATATGAAATTTTTCCTTACTAATATAAAATGCAAATTCAGTTCTCTTGCTATTTGTGTATTGACATAATCCACAATTAGCTCTATTGCACTTAAAAAAACCTGGTTTGTCTAGGAACTTATTACCTCTTGTACTACTTAATTTACTCGTCAGTGATCTTTTCTTCATTACTATTTTACTCGGGGCTAGTAAATTCTTTAACGTGGGAGCTCGTCTAAAAGTACAGACAGGTGTATTTCCTATACTATCCCTCAGCAAAGGGTCCCCTGTCAAAATGTGCCAGTGTTTGCCTAATATAGTTTTAATTTTATTATGGTTGTTATTGAATTGTGTTATGAATCTGACTTTCTCACTCCCTTTAATAGAACCTCCAATAGGTATAGTCTCCTTATTCTTAACAAAAAAATCTTCTCTGCATTTATTTCTTGCTCTCTTGTAGCTAGTCTCAATAAGATCTGTTGGGTAATATTTCTCAACAAACCTTTTCTTTAAAATATTAGCTTGTATATCAAAACTGTCTAAATCTGTGCAATTCCTACGAATCCTACAGAATTGGTTGTAAGGGATATTGTTCTTCCACGGTAAGTGGTGGTTGCTTTTATAGTTCAAATAACTGTTAGCATCCACCGACTTAAAAAAAGTTTTGGTAGAGATGTTACCTACACTGTCCCATGTTAAAATGAGATCCAGAAATTCTATACTAATCGCATCTATTTTAGAAGTGAAATCCAGACCTAATGAATTGTTATTTAAACTATCCAAAAATTTCTGAGCCAATGAAATGTCCCCCTCCCAGATGAACAACAGGTCATCTATGAAGCGGCCATAGAAAACCAGGTTCGCCCCATATGAGGAAGGATATATATATTGTTCCTCAAAATATCCCATAAAGAGATTAGCAAAACTAGGGGCGAACCTGGTTCCCATGGCCGTTCCCCTAATCTGCAAGTAAAATTTCTCCTGATATACGAAGTAGTTGTTTTTTAATACAAAAGATATACATTCCAAAAGGAAATCTCTTTGCTTGACTGGCATGTATATGTCCCTCTCCAAATAATATTTGATGGCTTGAATTCCCAGATGGTGTGCAATATTAGAATATAGGGCAGAGACATCACAGGTCAGCCATATCAAATTTCTTCCCTCTTTCTTTATGTGTGATAACTTATATATTAAGTCTGGTGTGTCTTTTATGTAGGATTTTAAAGTAATCACAGATTTTTTTAAAAAGGAATCCACATATTCGGATAAATTACAGGTTAAATTATCGATTCCTGATATGATGGGCCTCCCCGGAGGGTCCACCATACTCTTATGTATCTTTGGGAGGTGATAGTAATATGCCAAATTTGGTGCATAGGGTATTAAATAGTCTCTCTCTTTCTTAGTAAGTATTCCCTCTAACCAGCCCGCATCAACCATTTTAATCAAGTTAGTTAGAAATTTTGCTGTGGGATTGTATGTTAATAATTTGTAATATTCTGTGTCTAAAAGAATACGATCAGCTTCTTTGATATAATCCTTAATATTCTGGATGACTATCCCACCTCCCTTGTCCGCTTGTCTAATTGCTAAATTTTTGTTGGCTGCTAGTCTAGATAAAGCTGTTAATTCATAAGCATTCAAATTAGGATTCTTAATATTTTTTTCAGAAAGTTTGCCAAATTCTTCCAAAACTAGATTTTGAAATATTTCTAGACTAGTTCCTGTGCAAGGAGGATTAAAGTTGGATTTAGGGGTCAAATCAGAATGTAAATAATTCTCAAATAATTCATCACATAATATCTCAGGCTCAAAATAGATAATATCTGTCAAGGGCCTGTCTGTCATTTCATTCGTTAGAATTGGTGCATGACCAGTACCTTTGAGCTTCTTGTCACAGAAATATCTTTGGATCGACAATTTTCGCACAAATTTGTTTAAATCTACAAATAATTCGAACAAATTGTGATTTTTAGAAGGACAGAAAGAGAGCCCTCTATTTAAAACTCCCACCTCCTCATTAGTTAAAACATGATCAGATAAATTAAAGATGTTCTCCCTCATTCGTTTAAATTTCTCCTTTTGGGATGACTTAGCTCTCCCTCTCCACTATTAAGAGGAACAATGAACATCATCAAGTGATCACACTATAGTCCACATATAGCAAACCCTAACACACAGTATCTTAATCCGAGGTCATTTTAATTAGTATTTTTATTTAGATTTGTAGGGCTCGGTTCTTGACCCCTGCTAGCTTCAACATGTATATGTGGTTATAAAATTTAAAATTTAATGTATTTTGATATACAATATATCGTTACTATTTTTATGAATGTCACGTTATGCACCTCCAAATAAGTATAATTAGTTTTAGTCTAGGTACCCTATAGAAACATCATGATTAATGTCTACTAATAAGCTAACACAGTTATTACAAGTCCCTTCAATTAGACTGTCAGGTTGGATTTGGTTCTAAATCCTTTTCATTCACCCTAGCTAAGTTTTTTTACTCTGTCTATGGTTAAGGAATTTTCTCTCTGATCACGTTGACTAATATGGATTTATCTAATACTGTCATTTTTTACCAAATTATGGAATCAATCGTATCTTTGGGGAGAGACGTATTTTATATATATATTTTTTACATATAGGATACAATATTCATAGTTTGCATTTTACATGTAAGATCTCTCCTATATATATGGAATTAACCATCTGTATGTGAACTAATTTTATGAAGAGTTAATGACTCCATGAACGTTAGTAATAGTATGTTTGTATACATAGCGAGTGGGTGTGCCCGATCTGGTAGTTTGTATACTTACACATTTTATTGATATGTTTTTATATATATTTTTATATACATGTATATATATATTTTTTTATAGAATATTTTTTCTTGTACTGTATCTATTCATTAGATTTATTGATTATCATAGCCCGTTGCGGCTTTTAAACTGTGTGGGCTATTTGTTAAAACCACACTGAGTAATTCCCCATTACACTCGTAATTATGGAGGTGTGTGATTACAAGCACCTCATTGGTTAGTTAACGCCAATGGAACTTCCAGTATGGGGACACACCCACGTACATGCGCAGTATGCATTTGGAGACGCTGTACTACTGATATAAGTTCGTGGTTTTTATGTGTTTTATTACACACTTATGCACCTGAGGAAACGGTCACGTACAGACCGAGAAACGTTGTGTAAATAAAGTCTTTTTTTTATTTTATTACTGCAGCCACGAACTTTCTTTTTCTGATATCTTTAATGGCAATATTGTAGTTTGTTACCACCGTCACAAACCACTTTTATCCTTGCTGTTTCATCTCTCACCGGAGAGCACGGATTTTAACTGGATAGCTGGATTTGGGGAAACCGCAAGAGAGTCCTATTGGAATACTGGCTGGGAGCCACAACCACCAGCGGAGCCATCCTAATCGATAGAGACAAGCGGAACCTTACCACCACAGTGGAGTGGGAGTTAGCTGGACAACTCTGAGAGTCCAGGAGGCACCTGTGACACTTCTCAAGTGTCTTTCATCCTGTGAGTATCTGGTATTATTTACTAAGCGTGTTCCATCCCATTGGTAACCGCACTATGTTGGCGCCTTCTTTTATCTTTTTGTCTATATAGTATCCTCTTTGATGAGCCCTGCACTTAGTGCTAATAGCACACAAGGGACTGGATAACTGGGTGATGTGATAGATATCCCAAACTTTATTCCAAACACAGATGCTTTGCTCCTTTTGAGAAAAGAAATGTTCCAAAAGTATAACCCGGGTTATTGGATGAAAATCCAAAGATATGTGAATAGTTGTCAAAGAAGTAATAACAACAACACTGCCAACACATACGACGCGTTTCGCCCTCCTATGGGCTTTATCAAGATAGTCGGATAGTTGGCAGTGTTGTTGTTATTACTTCTTTGACAACTATTCACATATCTTTGGATTTTTTATATATTACAAAGTTGTTTAATTAGTCATAACTAAACATTTTATGTCAAAATCTCACTGTGTATTCTCTCTATTAGTACCCAGAGATAGAGGCATATATGGAAGTTCAGGTTTCTCTGTATATGAGATAATGTAGCCAGATGCAAAATTACATAAACATGAAACATGCTGATATATAAGAAGAAAAGTTGCTCTGTGGGAAAAAAAAAAATGTTACTTTAAATGTTGCTTAGAAATTTACTTTGTTCTCATTTGTTGAAAAACATATGCACATATCCTCAGCAGCAGCAATGCACCACTGAGAGCTAGCTGGCTATTACATGGGTGTCTTATAACTGGCTCCCCAGGTATGTTCAGCAAGTGCACTGATGCTCTGGAGCTGACTTTAGCTGTGTCTTGAATCCTTTTGCATAGGGCTAGGTTACAGATGGCGCACAATATCACAACCGCTCTAACTAGCGAGCATTACACAAGTTAAAAGTAAACGGTTGTGCTCATCCGATTAGCTTGCCTGAACACCTAGTGTAAAATGTAAGGGTTAAAAAAAAGTTGCACCAAACACAACATAAACACTTTAAAATAACTTATTATACGCATATATACACGTTGATATTTTTTTATTTATTTAAAATATTAATAATGTTTTATAAGGGTTAAAAGAGATAAGGTATATGACAAGGTGTTTGACTGCAAAGGGCTGTTATGTTTATGTGTACAGTGTTCTACCCAGGACCTTTTTTTTTAATTTTTAATTTTCAATTTTGGCTAATTTAATTGCTTTTTTGCATTTTCTTTGAATAATGTAAATGCCCTACGTTTACGTAATAAATGTAGTTTATTTTTATTGTAATTAAGGGGTTAATTTCGGGGGCTTAGTCATTAAATTATTTTTTTGCGTTATGGGGGTTGGCGGTTTAGGGGTTAATATATGTATTGGGTAGTTTGCGATGTTGGGGTTTGCGGATTTAGGGGTTAATAATTTTATTAGGTAGTTGTTTTTTTTTTCCTAATACTTCGTATGGGCGGTTAGGTTTTTTTTTTTAAATACTTATTGCGGGCGCTTAGGTTTTTTTTTTTAATACTTTTGTAATGCTCTGTTTGCCTTCGCTGCATCCCGGTGGATTCCGAAAATTATTCTTTCACCACCCTGCCATTTTCCGGAATCCACCTGATGCAGCTTCGCATTCTGTTGGCTGCCTCGCGCTGCCAACATTCCTTTGAGGATGCGTGCGCAACTGCCGACAGACATTACAAACGCAATTATAGTATATAGATTGCACACAAAAGTTCAAAAACATGAGATCTCAGGTGACAGAAACAAAAAAAAGGCAGGCAAAAGGCTTTAACATAGACATACATATACGTGTCTAAAGATTTTTATATACTGTATTTATATATATATATACTGTATATGTATACATATGTATTTATATGTGTATATATGTATTTTCAGACATAACAGTCCAAGGATGGAAAAAGAAAAAGCGCTCCAAGCCTTATAGTAAAAAAATTCCAATACTTTATTCAAAAAAGTTTAAAATCATGTAAGATAAAAGCAGTCAGAACAAGAAAAAGTGCAAAAAATGCAAAAATACAGGCGACAGAACAGGTGCTCCCAGCAAACGTTTCGTGCAGTTATGCACTTGGTCACTGCTGATTAGTTCACCTGTTCTGTCTCTATTTATAGCCTAGAATTCCAATTTCTTAAAGAAACATATCAACTTGTATTTTAAATATCAGTGAGCCTATGACAAGAAACCTCATTATATAAGAAACTCAATGATAACTATTCACACTCCTATTATTTAGACAATATTTGAGGAATTAGCTTTAGCATCTAACTACTGTTTAGAATCCTAAGAGTCATAATACTAGCTTATATGGTAAACTAGGAGCCTATGACAAGAAACACATATATATACAAATAGATAACAGTGACATTGCTAAGTTAACATATGCTAAATACACAGTCTCACTGCATTGAGTAAGTGTACCAACCTGTATCACAAATATTAATCCATGAGCCTATGACAAGAAACCTATCATATGTATTTATAATATACTGAGTACACTTCACATGCCCTTGTATGGACCTATACTATTTAGCATTCACACTCCTGTTGTTCAAACAAATTTGAAAAATTAGCTTTAGCATCTAACTAGATGCTAAAAGTGTACCAACTAGGGCCTCGCTTCCATTGAGTCGTTAAAAATGGAGCCGTAAGCTACCGAAGCGGCCGACAGCTAAAAGTAATTTACGGCTCCATTTTAGTACCAGGTTTCCATTGAAATATTTTGCGGATAGCGTGCAGTCGCTCTTTTCGTGTAGCTGTAAGTTAACGTTGTGTTAACGCTTCCATCTGATGTCGGATTTCTTGAAAATCAATTAGTTGCTAAGGTAACCCGACCTTACACTATAGAATTTACGTTTAATGTCCGTGCTCCTTACCGGTGATCACCTCTCAAGAAAAATAAAAAAACACTTATCCATATTTTTAATAATCAAATACTATTTTCTAATATAATTATATATAACACTTCATAAATATAAGTAATATTTATTGCTGCCCTAGGCATAGGTCTAGTTTGCATTCTGTAGATATGTTCTTGCATATATTATTATATTTAAATATATACTGATATTTCTATTAGAATATAAGTTCAACTATTTCTATACATGAGACAACAATAAATATTACTTGTAACAATTTATTTCTACATTAAAACACTTGCATTATTTGCAAGTTTTATAATTTCAATAGAAAATAGGTCTCTAAAAGCACAATTTTCCTCTTTTACACCTAGTTGAGCTGGGGGTAATATTTCTCAATGTATCAACAGCCTCCAACAATGTATTAACGGTTAGCGCTTTCATTGGAAACCTGGTATAATTTATCGATTAACGGCTTCTATTACTTTCTATGGGACGCAAAGATCTTTTCGGCAGCCGAAGTCCGGCTGCCGATATTGAGGTATAACGCGCCATTGGAAACAGTCGATAAACGATATTGCTTCCGACAGCATATTTATCGGTTTGCGAGTGCACGCAAACTGAATTACGACTCAATGGAAGCGAGGCCTAGGTTGGTACACTTACTCAATGCAGTGAGACTGTGTATTTAGCATATGTTAACTTAGCAATGTCATTGTTATCTATTTGTACATATATGTGTTTCTTGTCATAGGCTCCTAGTTTACTGCACGAAACGTTTGCTGGGAGCACCTGTTCTGTCGCCTGTATTTTTGCATTTTTTGCACTTTTTCTTGTGCTGGCCGCTTTTATCTTACATGATTTTAAACTTTTTTGAATAAAGTATTGGAATTTTTTTACTATAAGGCTTGGAGCGCTTTTTCTTTTTCCATCCTTGGACTGTTATGTTTGTAATTAGTGCGTGTGCAGACGCACTGGAAAAAAGAGGTTGCCACCTGTGAGCATTAATTTAATGGATATAACTTATCTGGGACCGGATCCACATACCCTCTCTCATGCTTTACCTTTGCCTATAGACATTTAACTATTCTGTTACCGTATGACCCTCTGAGCGCTTCGTTGAGCAGGTTTGGATATCTATTTTCAGACATATATACACATATAAACACAAAATACATATGTATACATATATAAACAAATATATAAGTGCATTGGAACCCTTTACAGTTAAAGGGACATGGAACCCAATTTTTTTCATGATTCAGATAGAGAATACAATTTTAAACAACTTTCTAATTTACTTCTATTATCTAATCTGTTTCATTCTCTTTCTATCATTTGTTGAAGGAGCAGCAATGCTCTAATGGTTTCTAACTGAACACATGAATGAGCCAATCACAATCAATATATACAGTATATGCAGCCACCAATCAACAGCTAGAACCTAGGTTCTCTGCTGTCCCTGAGCTTGCCTAGATAAACCTTTCAGCAAAGGATAACAAAAGAAGGAAGCAAATTAAATAATAGAAGTAAATTGGAATGTTGTTTAAAATTGTATTCTCTATCTGAATCATGAAAGACAATTTTTGGGTTTCATGTTCCTTTACGTAGATGAAAACATGTTAAAGTATATTAATGCAATATTCATATTTAATAAACTTATGGTGTGTATTTACTGTAAATATTTCACATTCCAATGTTCTGCACATAGCAGAATTTGTTCTGGGACCACTATGGGGGCAAAGTTTTCTCCCTCCTACTCCAACCTCTTTATGGGGTGGTGGGAGAGGTCCCACGTCTATGGAGGTAGTGGCCCCTTACCATCTGTGCATATTGTTAAATATGTACGCTACAGACACAATTTGCTCATGGTATGGTCGGCTGATTCAACCATGGCAAATTAATTTAATAATCTGAATGTCAATAAAATAAACTTTCATGATTCAGATAGAGCATGTAATTTTAAACAATTTTCCAATTCACTTTTATCACCAATTTTGCTTTGTTCTCTTGGTATTCTTAGTTGAAAGCGTAACCTAGGAGGTTCATATGCTAATTTCTTAGACCTTGAAGCCCACCTCTTTCAGATTGCATTTTAACAGTTTTTCACCACTAGAGGGTGTTAGTTGACATATTTCATATAGATAACACTGTGCTCGTGCACGTGAAGTAATCTGGGAGCAGGCACTGATTGGCTAGACTGCAAGTCTGTCAAAAGAACTGAAAAAAGGGGCAGTTTGCAGAAGCTTAGATACAAGATAATCACAGAGGTTAAAAGTATATTATTATAACTTTGTTGGTTATGCAAAACTGGGAAATGGTTGATAAAGGGATTATCTATCTTTTAAAACAATAAAAATTCTGGTGTAGACTGTCCCTTTAAATTGTGACCTTGTCACAAACATTTTTCTTGGAATAAACAGAGCTTCTGCCATCTCTGTATATGGGCCTTGAATATATTTATATAAAGTAATCACGTCACCTCTTTTAAGTGCCTTTGTTTTCTAGAGAAAACAAACCCAGTTTGGCTAACCTCTCCTCATAGCTTAAAGGGACAGTACACTGTAAAATTGTTTTTCTGTATTCTCAGTGACTTGTTATACCAGCTGCAGAGTATAAAATATTTGAGAAATTGCATTTTCAGGTTTATTTGTGTATATGAAGTAGCTGGTTTTGTGCTTTGAAACCACATCCTATTACTGTGGGTTGAGCTTCAGGTAATATATCTCATTATGTTATCACTTTGTGTACACAGACTTGCTTCCTTATCTTATATTTGTCTGGAACACCAAAGCTCAATACATAGAGAGAACAATGGAACATTATCATTTCTTTCATGTAATTGGCAAGAGTCCATGAGATAGTGACATATGGGATATGCAATCCTACCAGGAGGGGCAAAGTTTCCCAAACCTCAAAATGCCTATAAATACACCCCTCACCACACCCACAATTCAGTTTTACAAACTTTGCCTCCTATGGAGGTGGTGAAGTAAGTTTGTGCTAAGATTTCTACGTTGATATGTGCTTCTCAGCATTGTTGAAGCCCAATTCCTCTCAGAGTACAGCGAATGTCAGAGGGACGTGAAGGGAGTATCACTTATTTGAATACGATGATTTCCCTAACAGGGGTCTATTTCATAGGCTCTCTGTTATCGGTCGTAGAGATTCATCTCCTACCTCCCTTTTCAGATCGACGATATACTCTTATATATACCATTACCTCTACTAATAACTGTATTAGTACTGGTTTGGCTATCTGCTATATGTGGATGGGTGTCTTTTGGTAAGTATGTTTTTTATTTCAAAATAATCAAAAAGGCAAAGCAAGTGTTCAGTATGAGGATTCCACGAGGGGGTTATGAGTAGTATAAGTATAACACCCTCTTGTTTCCAAGGAATCAGTCCCAATGAAATCCGTATTTGTCAGGGACTACAGTCAGTGTGCAGTAAATGCAAAAGTCCCAGCGTTGGTTCCTGGTGTTTAAGCTCCGTATTTGGGTGATAGTGTAGATGTCACTCCAACCTAGATGTCACGGGTGTCTAAGTGCAGAGATAATAGACAGTCATTGTAAGCTTATCCGGAAGATCTCTTACCCTCCACAAGACTTGGTGGGGTGCCTGGGCGCACTGCTGTACTTCTCCTCGGACTGGTGTGGAAGCCCTTCCGTGGGGGTGCAGCGTGTGGGTCCTTCTTGGCGTGCTTGGAGATCCGGCTCTGGTAACGTGGTGTACTCTTGCGCTCCCCGTGACGTCGCTAGGTGGATTGTGGGTATTGTAGTTCCGGGCACTCCCGGAAAACAACGCTGGTTGGGCTACTGGTACAACAGAACAGTGTGCGGTATATCCTCCGCTATAGAACAAGGATCAAGAAGGGAATAAAAGTCTGTTGACTCAATGATGTTTTGCTGGAAAAACTTGTTTTATTACGGGAATCCAAAACAAGTCAAAGTAAGCAAAAGTGAACAAGGTAAAATACAAACGCGTCCCTCACTGTGACCCGTTTGTATTTTACCTTGTTCACTTTTGCTTACTTTGACTTGTTTTGGATTCCCGTAATAAAACAAGTTTTTCCAGCAAAACATCATTGAGTCAACAGACTTTTATTCCCTTCTTGATCCTTGTTTTTTATTTCTTAAGACACCTCAGCTATGGTTTGGCACTTTATGCATTTATATAAAGTTCTAAATATATGTATTGTACTTATATTTGCCATGAGTCAGGTACGTGACGCCGAGACCTTTCACACGGCGGCGTCATTAGTGACGCGTGTGTCATTTCCGGTTATTTTTGGCGCCAAAAAACTTTACGTTACGTTGTGCGTCATACTTAGCGCCAAATTTTTTTCATTATTTCAATACCCCATTGATGTTTGCCTCTTGCTTTTTTCTCAGAGGCCTATGCTTTTGCATTTTTTCCCATTCCTGAAACTGTCATATAAGGAAATAGATAATTTTGCTTTATATGTTGCTTTTTTATCTTACATTGAGCAAGATGTCCCAATCTGATCCTGCCTCAGAAGTTTCTGCTGGAACATTGCTGCCTGACATTGGTTCTACCAAAGCTAAGTGCTTTTGTTGTAAAAGTGTAGAAATTATTCCACCAAATGTCATTTGTAATAGTTGTCATGATAAACTTTTACATGCAGATAGTGTTTCCATCAATAATAGTAAATTGCCAGTTGCAGTCCCTTCAACTTCCAATATACATGATATACCTGTAAATTTTAAAGAATTTGTATCTGATTCTATTCTGAAGGCTTTGTCTGCATTTCCACCTTCTAATAAACGTAAAAGGTCTTTTAAAACTTCTCATTTAGCTGATGAAATTTCAAATGACCAGCAACATAATAATTTATCCTCTTCTGATGAGGATCTATCTGATACAGAAGATCCTTCCTCAGATATTGACACTGACAAATCTACTTATTTATTTAAAATAGAGTATATGCGTTCTTTATTAAAAGAAGTGTTAATTACTTTGGATATTGAGGTAACCAGTCCTATTGACGTTCAGTCTAATAAACGTTTAAATGCTGTTTTTAAACCTCCTGTGGTTTCCCCAGGGGTTTTTCCTATTCCTGAGGCTATTTCTGATATGATTTCTAGGGAATGGAATAAGCCAGGTACTTCTTTTATTCCTTCTTCAAGGTTTAAAAAATTGTATCCTTTACCAGCAAAATCTATAGAGTTTTGGGAAAAAATCCCCAAAGTTGATGGGGCTATTTCTACTCTTGCTAAACGTACCACTATTCCTATGGAAGATAGTACTTCCTTTAAGGATCCTTTAGATAGGAAGCTTGAATCCTATCTAAGGAAGGCCTATTTATATTCAGGTCATCCTGACATATCTAGCATTACTCGCTTACTGCAACATGATAATCATTTTTATTTGTGATGCCATTTTTGATATTATCAAAATTGATATTAGATCCATGTCTTTAGCTGTATTAGCTAGAAGAGCTTTGTGACTTAAATCTTGGAATGCTGATATGACATCTAAATCTAGATTACTATCTCTTTCTTTCCAAGGTAATAATTTATTTGGTTCTCAGTTGGATTCTATTATTTCAACTATCACTGGAGGAAAAGGCGTTTTTCTGCCTCAGGATAAAAAACCTAAGGGTAAATCTAAGGCTTCTAACCGTTTTCGTTCCTTTCGTCAGAATAAGGAACAAAAACTCAATCCTCCTCCCAAGGAATCTGCTTCCAATTGGAAGCCTTCCTCAAATTGGAATAAATCCAAGCCATTTTGAAAACCAAAGTCTGCCCCTAAGTCCGCATGAAGGTGTGGCCCTCATTCCAGCTCAGCTGGTAGGGGGCAGATTAAGGTTTTTCAAGGATTTTTGGATAAAATCTGTCCAAAATCATTGGATTCAGAGCATTGTCTCTCAGGGGTATCAAATAGGATTCAAAGTAAGAACTCCTGTGAGAAGATTTTTTCTCTCACGCATCCCTGTAAATCCAGTAAAAGCTCAGGCCTGGAGTCTTCAGGGGTAATCATGCCAGTTCCTCTTCAGGAAGGTTTGGGGTTTTATTCAAACCTATTCATTGTACAAAAGAAAGAAAATTTATTCAGACCAGTTCTGGATCTGAAAATTTTGAATCGTTATGTAAGAGTACCAACTTTCAAGATGGTGACTATAAGGACTATTCTGCCTTTTGTTCAGCAAGGACATTATATGTCCACAATAGACTTGCAGGATGCATACCTTCATATTCCGATTCATCCAGAACACTTTCAGTTTCTGAGATTCTCTTTTCTAGACAAGCATTAGCAATTTGTTGCTCTTCCATTTGGCCTAGCAACAGCTCCAAGAATCTTTTCAAAGGTTCTGGGTGCCCTACTATCTGTAATCAGAGAACAGGGTATTGCGGTGTTTCCTTATTTGAATGATATCTTGGTACTAGCTCAGTCTTTACATACTGCAGAATCTCAGACAAATCAACTAGTGTTGTTTCTTCGGAAACATGGTTGGAGGATCAATTTACCAAAAAGTTTCTTGATTCCTCAGACAAGGGTCACCTTTTTAGGCTTCCATATAGATTCAGTGTCCATGACTCTGTCTCTAACAGACAAGAGACGTTTAAAATTGTTCGCAGCATGCCGGCACCTTCAGTCTCAGTCATTCCCTTCAGTGGCTATGTGCATGGAAGTTTTAGGTCTCATGACTGCAGCATCGGACGCAATCCCCTTTGCTCGTTTTCACATGAGACCTCTACAGCTTTGCATGCTGAATCAATGGTGCAGGGATTATACAAAGATATCACAATTAATATCCTTGAATCCCAATGTACGACACTCTCTGACATGGTGGATAGATCACCATTGTTTGGTTCAAGGGGCTTCAGCTGTTTGGGGATCTCTGACAGCACAAGGGGTTTGGAAATCTCAAGAGGCGAGATTACCAATAAATATTTTAGAACTCAGTGCAATTCTCAGGGCTCTTCAGTTTTGGCCTCTGCTAAAGAGAGAACCGTTCATTTGTTTTCAGACAGACAATATCACAACTGTGGCTTATGTCAATCATCAGGGTGGGACTCACAGTCCCCAAGCTATGAAAGAAGTATCTCGGATACTTGCTTGGGCGGAATCCAGCTCCTGTCTAATCTCTGCGGTGCATATCCCAGGTGTAGACAATTGGGAGGCGGATTATCTCAGCCGCCAGACATTACATCCAGGGGAGTGGTCTCTCCATCCAGATGTGTTTTCTCAGATTGTTCAGATGTGGGGTCTTCCAGAGATAGATCTCATGGCCTCTCATCTAAACAAGAAACTTCCCAGATACCTGTCCAGGTCCAGGGATGTTCAGGCGGAAGCCGTGGATGCACTGACAATTCCTTGGTGTTATCATCCTGCTTACATCTTCCCGCCTCTAGTTCTCCTTCCAAGAGTGATTTCCAAAATCATCATGGAACAGTCTTTTGTGTTGCTGGTGGCTCCAGCATGGCCACACAGGTTTTGGTATGCGGATCTGGTTTGGATGTCCAGTTGCCCGCCTTGGCCACTTCCGTTACGGCCAGACCTTCTATCTCAAGGTCCGTTTTTCCATCAGGATCTCAAATCATTAAATTTGAAGGTATGGAAATTGAACGCTTAGTTCTAAGTCATAGAGGTTTCTCTGACTCAGTGATTAATACTATGTTACAAGCTCGTAAATCTGTCTCTAGAAAGATTTATTATAGAGTTTGGAAGACTTACATTTCATGGTGTTCTTCTCATAAATTATCCTGGCATTCTTTTAGAATTCCTAGAATTTTACAGTTCCTTCAGGATGGTTTGGATAAGGGTTTGTCTGCAAGTTCCTTGAAAGGACAAATCTCAGCTCTGTTTTATTTCACAGAAAGATTGCTATACTTCCTGATATTCACTGTTTTGTACAGGCTTTAGTTCGTATTAAGCCTGTCATTAAATCAATTTCTCCTCCTTGGAGTCTTAATATGGTTCTGAAAGCTTTACAGGCTCCTCCATTTGAGCCTATGCATTCTTTGGACATTAAACTACTTTCTTGGAAAGTGTTGTTCCTTTTGGCTATCTCTTCTGCTAGAAGAGTTTCTGAGCTATCTGCTCTTTCTTGTGAGTCTCCTTTTCTGATTTTTCATCAGGATAAGGCAGTTTTGCGGACTTCTTTTCAATTTTTACCTAAGGTTGTGAATTCTAACAACATTAGTAGAGAAATTGTTGTCCCTTCCTTATGTCCAAATCCTAAGAATTCTTTGGAGAGATCCTTACATTCTTTGGATGTGGTAAAAGCTTTGAAATATTATGTGGAAGCTACTAAAGATTTCAGGAAGACTTCCAGTCTATTTGTTTTATTTTCTGGTCCTAGGAAAGGTCAGAAGGCTTCTGCTATTTCCTTGGCTTCTTGGTTGAAACTTTTGATTCATCAAGATTATTTGGAGTCGGGTCAGGCCCCGCCTCAGAGAATGCTCATTCTACTAGATCAGTCTCCACTTCGTGGGCTTTTAAGAATGAAGCTTCAATGTATAATTCGCTTTGTAGCACTCATTTACGTATTTATTTCTCAGCTTCACTTTTAGTTATGCACTTTTATAATTATATGTCTCAGTTTATATTACCTGAATTCATTAATTATATGCAGCACACGGAGATGTAGGTTATTAATAATGCTATGCACCCCTTTAAGAAGGGACTCCGTGTAGTTTTGTCACTACAGAAAACATCAAATCCAGTTGTGTTTTGTATTGGTTAGCGCTGCGGAATCTGTTGGCGCTCTACAAATAACCGATAATAATAATAATAATAATTGGTCCTACTTAATGAATTTCAGCAGTCTAAGCCGTTTCATTACCATATATATGTTTTTAAACATGGGCTCAGGATTGTTGTTATCCGGGCTTGGCCAATCTTAACTTTAACTGGAAGCTGTTTTTAATTATACAAGCAGTATTAGCATATACAAGAATAGCCATATTTATATTTTTGCTTTATATACACATCCAATAGTTTAATTTATTTTTTCATAACACATTTCAGTGTTAGCACACAAATATAGTTCATTCAAATAAATCTTTTACAGCATTATTTGTTATAACAAGTTGCTGTGTTCACTCATTTATTTAGTTTTACCCCCAGTTAAATATCTTTACAATTATATCGTCCGATTTTTTAACCTGTCTATTAATTACCCATGTCACAAGTAGTAATTTTTATCTTCATAGAGATTGTCATCATATGCATGTTCCACTCCTGGTCATGTCAGAGACACCAAGCACTTATTAAATATGCTTAAAGAGGTTGTATTAGATGAAAATTGCATCTTGGTCTCTATTGATGTATCCTCATTGTATTTGTGTATCTCACACAATCAAGGATTATATGCTCTTTACCAAATGTTAAAATGCTATACTAACTTTGAAGTAGAGTATATTGAATTTCTTATTGAGACAGTAGGCTATCTTTTGACACACAATTATTTTTTGTTTCTGGGACAATACTATTTGCAAACTGCGGCACAGCAATGGGGGCAAAATTTGCCCCCTCATATGCAAATTTGTATTTAAGCTTTTTTGAATTAATTAAAATCTACACTGATGCAAACCCATTCAGATCATGTATAAAAGCATACTTTAGATATATAGATGACCTCTTAGTAATATGAAGAGGTACCATTGAACAACTACAAGACTTTTTGAGATACATAAATGACAATGACATGAACCTCAAATTTACACATAACAGCTCAAAAACAGAGTTGGCCTTCCTTGATGTTTTGCTTAAAGTCTCTATAGATAAGATAGAGACAGAAACATATCGGAAGCCAACAGCAGGAAACACCATCCTTAGGCCAATTCCCACCACCCTGAACATCTAAAGAGGGGGATCCCCAAAGGCCAATATATGCGCTTACGCAGGAATTGCACTAACACACTGCAGTACAAAAAACAAGCTGATGATCTTACACAAAGATTAATGGCTATGGGGCTATAAAAAGAATACATTAATAGACATATCAAATGATGTTCTATCTATGGATAGAAATGAACTTCTGACTGACAAGCCAGAAACAAATAATTTTTCAGGACCTACAGTAGTCTTTTCAACCAAATACAGCAAACAATACCAACAAATGTGTTCAATAATTAGAAAATATCTAGTAATATTGGAGAAAGACAAGCTTCTTGATACCAACATCCTAAGCAACATAAGATTTGTCTCAAAAAAAGCTAGACATATTGGGAATAACCTTAAAAGGCACTTTGACAAAAAAATTGATCATACACAGAGAACCTGGTTAGAACCAAGAGTATGCTTTTTTAAGTGTGGCACAAATCCTTGCAAGTCATGTGAATATGCAGCAGTTGAGTCTCTTCTCCTCCAGTCACACTGGGGAAACATTTAAGATAAAATATAATCTTACATGTAACTCAATGTTTGTGATATATCTAATCACTTGTAAATTTTGTAAAAAACAATACACAGGCCGTACCTCTCGCATGCTCAAGGATAGAATAAGAGAGCATCTTCTATCTTTGCTTGATAAAGAACCAAAAGACACCGGTTGCTAAACATTTTAGATCCCATTGTGACAACCCCTCTAAATACTTTACTTTTAAAGCCATAGATCATGTCCCAAAATTAAATACAGGAGGGAACAGATATGACAGGTTAAATAAATGTGAAACCTTTTGGATATTCACTCTACAAACTGGAGCTCCTATGGGTATAAACGAAAAGTCAGACTTAAAATTATTCATTGGGTAATAATTATTTTATAAATTTTGTCTGCATTTTCTCAGTCATTTTCACACATTTTTTATGTTTTAATTTGACAAGTAAGATTTTTTTAATTGTTTATGTTGGTAGGAAACATAAAACATTTTACATGGCAATTTAATTCAATTTTTTGTTTTATATATACATTCACATTTTAGTCCACAAGTAAAATCACTTTAATATCTATAAAACACAGCACACTGTACTTGGCATAGCCTAACTAGTTCATCCATTCCTTTTCATTTTTTAGTTTCAAATAAGAGTTTATCACTACTTCTTAGATACTCAAGTGGTTAATATATAAACCAGTGCCAGAGTAAAAAACATAATACACTTTTTATACCTTTCATACACGGCATAGCTTAATTAGTCCATCTAATTTTTCCTTCACTTTTAACAAGAGTTTATTATTCCTTTTTAGATATACAAGTGGTTAATATGCAAACCACTGCATTAGTAAAAAAACACAACACACCTTTTATATTCTTCACGTCATAGTTTTTATCTGGTCATTTCATGGTATTTGTAATCACACACAGGTCAACATTTCACTTATATAAAAAAAAAAAAATGTATTGTCATTACTTTTTTATTCACGAGTTTTCCTTTTTTTTCCCAACAAGCTTTTTTGCAACCACGAGTGTATAATTCGTTTTGTAGCACTTACCCATTTACGTATTTATTTCTCAGCTTCACTTTTAGTTATGCACTTTTATAATTATATGTCTCAGTTTATATTATCTGAATTCATTAATTATATGCAGAACACGGAGATGTAGTTTATTAATAATGCTATGTACCCCTTTAAGAAGGGACTCTGTGTAGTTTTGTCACTACAGAAAACATCAAATCCAGTTGTGTTTTGTATTGGTCCTACTTAATGAATTTCAGCAGTCTAAGCTGTTTCATTACCATATATATGTTTTTAAACATGGGCTCAGGACTGTTGTTATCCGGGCTTGGCCAATCTTAACTTTAACTGGAAGCTGTTTTTAACTATACAAGCAATATTGGCATATACAAGAATAGCCATATTTATATTTTTGCTTTATATACACATCCAATAGTTTAATTTATTTTTTCATAACATATTTCAGTGTTAGCACACAAAACAGAATTTATGCTTACCTGATAAATTACTTTCTCCAACGGTGTGTCCGGTCCACGGCGTCATCCTTACTTGTGGGAATATCTCTTCCCCAACAGGAAATGGCAAAGAGTCCCAGCAAAGCTGGCCATATAGTCCCTCCTAGGCTCCGCCCACCCCAGTCATTCGACCGACAGACAGGAGGAAATATATATAGGAGAAACCATATGGTACCGTGGTGACTGTAGTTAGAGAAAATAATTCATCAGACCTGATTAAAAAACCAGGGCGGGCCGTGGACCGGACACACCGTTGGAGAAAGTAATTTATCAGGTAAGCATAAATTCTGTTTTCTCCAACATTGGTGTGTCCGGTCCACGGCGTCATCCTTACTTGTGGGAACCAATACCAAAGCTTTAGGACACGGATTAAGGGAGGGAGCAAATCAGGTTACCTAAACGGAAGGCACCACAGCTTGCAAAACCTTTCTCCCAAAAATAGCCTCCGAAGAAGCAAAAGTATCAAATTTGTAAAATTTGGCAAAAGTGTGCAGTGAAGACCAAGTCGCTGCCTTACATATCTGGTCAACAGAAGGCTCGTTCTTGAAGGCCCATGTGGAAGCCACAGCCCTAGTGGAGTGAGCTGTGATTCTTTCAGGAGGCTGCCGTCCGGCAGTCTCATAAGCCAATCGGATGATGCTTTTAAGCCAAAAGGAAAGAGAGGTAGAAGTCGCTTTTTGACCTCTCCTTTTACAAGAATAAACAACAAACAAGGAAGATGTTTGTCTGAAATCTTTTGTAGCCTCTAAATAGAATTTTAGAGCACGGACTACGTCCAAATTGTGTAACAAACGTTCCTTCTTTGAAACTGGATTCGGACATAAAGAAGGTACAACTATCTCCTGGTTAATATTTTTGTTAGAAACAACCTTAGGAAGAAAACCAGGCTTAGTATGCAAAACCACCTTATCTGCATGGAACACCAGATAGGGCGGAGAACACTGCAGAGCAGATAACTCTGAAACTCTTCTAGCAGAAGAAATTGCAACCAAAAACAAAACTTTCCAAGATAGTAACTTAATATCTATGGAATGTAAAGGTTCAAACGGAACCCCTTGAAGAACTGAAAGAACTAGATTTAGACTCCAGGGAGGAGTCAAAGGTCTGTAAACAGCCTTGATCCTAACCAGAGCCTGAACAAATGCTTGAACATCTGGTACAGCTGCCAGTCTTTTGTGTAGTAAGACAGATAAAGCAGAGATCTGTCCCTTTAGAGAACTTGCAGATAATCCTTTCTCCAAACCTTCTTGTAGAAAGGAGAGAATCTTAGGAATTTTTATCTTATTCCATGGGAATCCTTTGGATTCACACCAACAGATATATCTTTTCCATATTTTATGGTCAATCTTTCTAGTTACCGGTTTTCTGGCCTGAACCAGAGTATCTATCACAGAATCTGAAAACCCACGCTTCAATAGAATCAAGCGTTCAATCTCCAAGCCGTCAGCTGGAGGGAGACCAGATTTGGATGTTCGAATGGACCCTGAACAAGAAGGTCCTGTCTCAAAGGTAGCTTCCATGGTGGAACCGATGACATATTCACCAGGTCTGCATACCAAGTCCTGCGTGGCCACGCAGGAGCTATCAAGATCACAGAGGCCCTCTCCTGATTGATCCTCGCTACCAGCCTGGGAATGAGAGGAAACGGTGGAAATACATAAGCTAGGTTGAAGGTCCAAGGTGCTACTAGTGCATCTACTAGAGTCGCCTTGGGATCCCTGGATCTGGACCCGTAGCAAGGAACCTTGAAGTTCTGACGAGACGCCATCAGATCCATGTCTGGAATGCCCCATAATTGAGTTATTTGGGCAAAGATCTCCGGATGGAGTTCCCACTCCCCCGGATGGAATGTCTGACGACTCAGAAAATCCGCCTCCCAGTTTTCCACACCTGGGATGTGGATCGCAGACAAGTGGCAGGAGTGATCCTCCGCCCATTGAATTATTTTGGTCACTTCTTTCATCGCCAGGGAACTCCTTGTTCCCCCCTGATGATTGATATACGCAACGGTCGTCATGTTGTCTGATTGGAACCTTATGAATCTGGCCTTTGCTAGTTGAGGCCAAGCCCTGAGAGCATTGAATATCGCTCTCAGTTCCAGAATGTTTATCGGGAGAAGAGACTCTTCCCGAGACCATAGACCCTGAGCTTTCAGGGATTCCCAGACCGCGCCCCAGCCCACTAGACTGGCGTCGGTCGTGACAATGACCCACTCTGGTCTGCGGAAGCTCATTCCCTGGGACAGATGGTCCAGGGTCAGCCACCAACGGAGTGAATCTCTGGTCTTCTGATCTACTTGAATCATTGGAGACAAGTCTGTATAGTCCCCATTCCTCTGTTTGAGCATGCACAGTTGTAATGGTCTTAGATGAATTCATGCAAAAGGAACTATGTCCATTGCTGCAACCATCAACCCTACTACTTCCATGCACTGCGCTATGGAAGGACAAGGAACAGAATGAAGAACTTGACAAGTGCTTAGAAGTTTTGACTTTCTGACCTCTGTCAGAAAAATCCTCATTTCTAAGGAATCTATTATTGTTCCCAAGAAGGGAACTCTTGTCGACGGAGACAGAGAACTTTTTTCTATGTTCACCTTCCATCCGTGTGATCTGAGAAAGGCCAGAACGATGTCTGTATGAGCCTTTGCTTTTGACAGGGACGACGCTTGTATTAGAATGTCGTCCAAGTAAGGTACTACTGCAATGCCCCTCGGTCTTAGAACCGCTAGAAGGGACCCTAGTACCTTTGTGAAAATCCTTGGAGCAGTGGCTAACCCGAATGGGAGGGCCACAAACTGGTAATGCTTGTCCAGAAAAGCGAACCTTAGGAACTGATGATGTTCTTTGTGGATAGGAATATGTAGGTACGCATCCTTTAGATCCACGGTAGTCATAAATTGACTTTCCTGGATAGTGGGTAGAATCGTTCGAATGGTTTCTATCTTGAACGATGGTACCCTGAGAAATTTGTTTAGGATCTTCAAATCCAAAATTGGTCTGAAAGTTCCCTCTTTTTTGGGAACTACGAACAGATTGGAATAAAATCCCATTCCTTGTTCCTTTATTGGAACTGGGTGTATCACTCCCATCTTTAACAGGTCTTCTACACAATGTAAGAACGCCTGTCTCTTTATTTGGTTTGAGGATAAGTGAGACATGTGGAACCTTCCCCTTGGGGGTAGTTCCCTGAATTCCAGGAGATAACCCTGAGAAACTATTTCTAGCGCCCAGGGATCCTGAACATCTCTTGCCCAAGCCTGTGCAAAGAGAGAGAGTCTGCCCCCCACTAGATCCGGTCCCGGATCGGGGGCTACTCCTTCATGCTGTTTTGTTAGCAGCGGCAGGCTTCTTGGCCTGCTTACCCTTGTTCCAGCTTTGCATCGGTTTCCAGGCTGGTTTGGGTTGTGAGGCATTACCCTCTTGCTTAGAGGATGCAGAATTAGAGGCCGGTCCGTTCCTGAAATTGCGAAAGGAACGAAAATTAGACTTATTCTTGGCCTTGAAAGGCCTATCTTGTGGAAGGGCGTGGCCCTTTCCCCCAGTGATGTCTGAAATAATCTCTTTCAATTCTGGTCCAAATAGAGTTTTACCTTTGAAAGGGATGTTAAGCAATTTTGTCTTGGATGACACATCCGCTGACCAAGACTTTAGCCAAAGCGCTCTGCACGCCACGATAGCAAACCCTGAATTTTTCGCCGCTAATCTAGCTAATTGCAAAGCCGCATCTAAAATAAGAGTTAGCCAACTTAAGTTGGCTCCTCATATGGCTCCTCATATGGAGTCTCTCTACTAAGCGAGTTTTCTAGTTCCTCGAACCAGAACCACGCTGCTGTAGTGACAGGAACAATGCACGGAATGGGCTGTAGAAGGTAACCTTGCTGTACAAAAATCTTTTTAAGCAAACCCTCCAATTTTTTATCCATAGGATCTTTGAAAGCACAACTATCTTCGATAGGAATAGTAGTGCGTTTGTTTAGAGTAGAAACTGCCCCCTCGACCTTAGGGACTGTCTGCCATAAGTCCTTTCTGGGGTCGACCATAGGAAATAATTTCTTAAATATAGGGGGGGGGGGGGGAACAAAAGGTATGCCGGGCTTTTCCCACTCCTTATTTACTATGTCCGCCACCCGCTTGGGTATAGGAAAAGCGTTGGGGTGCACCGGAACCTCTAGGAACTTGTCCATCTTGCATAATTTCTCTGGAATGACCAAGTTGTCACAATCATCCAGAGTAGATAACACCTCCTTAAGCAGTGCGCGGAGATGTTCTAATTTAAATTTAAATGTCACAACATCAGGTTCAGCTTGTTGAGAAATTTTTCCTGAATCTGAAATTTCCCCATCTGACAAAACCTCCCTCATGGCCCCTTCAGATTGGTGTGAGGGTATGACAGAACAATTATCATCAGCGCCCTCCTGCTCTTCAGTGTTTAAAACAGAGCAATCGCGCTTTCTCTGATAAGTAGGCATTTTGGATAAAATATTTGCTATGGAGTTATCCATTACAGCCGTTAATTGTTGCATGGTAATAAGCATTGGCGCACTAGATGTACTAGGGGCCTCCTGTGTGGGCAAAACTGGTGTAGACACAGTAGGAGATGATGTAGTATCATGTTTACTCCCCTCATCTGAGGAATCATCTTGGGCAATTTCATTATCTGTGGCAGTACTGTCCTTACTTTGTTTGGACGCTATGGCACAATTATCACATAAATTTAAATGGGGAGACACATTGGCTTTCATACATATAGAACATAGCTTATCCGAAGGCACAGACATGTTAAACAGGCTTAAACTTGTCAACAAAGCACAAAAAACGTTTTAAAACAAAACCGTTACTGTCTCTTTAAATTTTAAACAGAAAACACTTTATTACTGAATATGTGAAAAAGTATGAAGGAATTGTTCAAAAAATACCAAAATTTCACCACAGTGTCTTAAAGCATTAAGAGTATTGCACACCAAATTTCAGAGCTTTAACCCTTAAAATAACGGAACCGGAGCCTTTTACAAATTTTACCCCTATACAGTCCCAGCTATAGCCTTTGCTGAGACCTAACCAAGCCCAGAGGGGAATACGATACCAATTGACGACTTCTAGAAGCTTTTCCAGCAAATTTCAGATCCTCACACATGCATCTGCATGCCCTGCTCTCAAAACACAACTGCGCAGTAATGGCGCGCAAATGAGGCTCAGTCTACAACTAGGAAGGCCCCCTGACTGGAAAAGGTGTCTAACATAGTGCCTGGCGTTTAATAAACGTTCCCCAAGTTTATAAATGCGAATTGTCAGCATAAATATGAATAAAATGCCCAAATAAAGCAATCGATTTAGCCCATAAAAATGTCTACCAGTTTTTTAGCCCATATTAAGCCCTTTATTCTGTTTGTTTGACTAAGAAAATGGCTTACCGGTCCCCATGAGGGGAAATGACAGCCTTCCAGCATTACATGGTCTTGTTAGAAATATGGCTAGTCATACCTTAAGCAGAAAAGTCTGCTAACTGTTTCCCCCAACTGAAGTTACTTCATCTCAACAGTCCTATGTGGAAACAGCAATCGATTTTAGTTACTGTCTGCTAAAATCATCTTCCTCTCACAAATAGAAATCTTCATCCTTTTCTGTTTCAGAGTAAATAGTACATACCAGCACTATTTTAAAATAACAAACACTTGATAGAAGAATAAAAACTACATTTAAACACCAAAAAACTCTTAACCATCTCCGTGGAGATGTTGCCTGTGCAACGGCAAAGAGAATGACTGGGGTGGGCGGAGCCTAGGAGGGACTATATGGCCAGCTTTGCTGGGACTCTTTGCCATTTCCTGTTGGGGAAGAGATATTCCCACAAGTAAGGATGACGCCGTGGACCGGACACACCAATGTTGGAGAAATATAGCTCATTCAAATATATCTTTTACAGCATTATTTGTTATAACAAGTTGCTGTGTTCACTCATTTATTTAGTTTTACCCCCAGTTAAATATCGTTACAATTATATCGTCCCATTTTTTAACCTGTCTATTAATTACCCATGTCACAAGTAGTAATTTTTATCTTCATAGAGATTATCATATAGCCCTCTATGTAAATACTATACTAACAGGCTCATACCCTAGTCGAACAGGGCTTATACGGTATCGCCAGAGAGGTTGTCATCATGTTGATTCATTGCGATCATTACACTAGTAGCTTTATATCTTTGTCCTACTTATGGCAGAATAAATAGGGCTATTAAGTATTAAATAACAGTGGATACATCTACCCTGTGTTGCAACATTTCATTCAATGGAGCTGCAATATACAGCTTTGTATCATTCTGTCAGTGCATAAACACAGCTCATTCATATAAGTTTTTCACAGCATTATTCGTTACAACAGATTGCTGTGTTCATTCATTTATTTAGTTTTACCCTCCGTTAAATATTGTGACATTTATATTGTTTCAATTTCAAATCTATTTATTATGTAATTTAGGATGTGAGCCGTTAGCAATAATTTCCTTCTTCATAGAGGTTGTCACTATACAGCCCACACTGCAAATATTATACTGGTAAGCTCACACCCTAGTTGAACAAGGCTTACAATTTGTTGCTAGAGAGGTTGACATCATGCAAATTAATTGCGATCACTATACTAGTAGCCTCATATCTTTGTCTTACCTACGGCAAAATAAATAGGGTTATCAACTATAGTTGATATATGTTTTTTGTGTTGCAACTATTTTTATTCTATTGATCTGCAATGCATAACCCTGCATCATTTTAAATCAGACGGCTTGAGTATGTTAGCATTTCATCTGGGCACATAATAATTGCGGTAAATATATATTATAATAATAACGCCATTGTTTTGTGATCCAGCTGATTAATAAGAACATTGAAACAAGGGAATGCTTTTCAAATGTTTATAATTTAACTCATGCTATCTTGTTTTTATTATATTACTGAACTAATCCATTCTTTATTATGATCAATGCAAACTTAAGGTCTATTTTTTGTATTTTAATCCTTGCATACGAGTAATCTTGTCTTATACTGTTCACCTGTTGCTACACCTGGTCTGATCAGAACATGCAAATGAGGACTTGTGACGAGTTCCTATTGTGTATTTCAATTGGTTTAAACTAAAATGCATGTTTTTGATTGGACCACATATGTATTTAACGGGTGAACAGTTAACCCTTTACTATCCCTGACGAAGTGCTGTAACTGCTGAAACATGTTGGAGCATTAGACCTTGAGCTGCTAGGCTGACACGCTTGTGATATTGTAATATTATTCTCTGCGATTAATCACAGCATACTTTTTATGGAGACAAAAGAGACTTTTAAACACATTTACTCGGTCCATTTCCTGCTGGATCCTATCCACCTGTGTGGAAGCATTTTGTCCATTTAAATAATACTCTGCCTGCTTATTTTTACTTCCAAAATGTAGAAACTTTCATTAAATTTTATTTTTAATTTACCTGCCCATACTTCTAATTTTTGCAGATCCCTTGGCACAAAAGTTCATCCTGCTCTGACCTAATGACCTTACTTATCTTAGTATCATCTGGAAAAATAGAGATGTCGCTATTTAATCCTTGCACCAAGTCATTAATAAATGCTAAAATATACACATTTAAAAAAATAAGATGTATTGCTGCATTTTTATACACATGATATTTTTAGTGCAGTGCCCCTTTAATCTTTCTTTCTTATAATAGTTTAGAAATAATTGATAGAAATGTGATTAAATAAACACTTTCACACTAGTAAATAAATGTTATTTTAATCTTTACAAATAACAATAGCAATTTTATCTAAACGTGACAGCGACAATAGAATTATCAAAAAAATAAATAATAATCTTACATTTAATTTATAAATACTACAGGATTGAAATTAAAAAAGGTTTGGAAAATGGTAGGAAAAAATATACATAAAAAGCAGCAAAAGAATTTAAGAATAACAGTAAGTACGGTGCAAACATTTTGACCTAAGAGTAGCTGGACAGAGATGCAGCAAACTGAACCAATTGCTGAAAAGGGTTGCAATAAGTCACTGTATTGAAAGATTATAGAGAATGCAAACATTTGCATCAGAACATCATTGTTCAAAGTTATCTCTTGTCTTTCTCAGTGTTGTGTAAAAATCCTGCATCTTTGTGTTCAAAGCCAAGAAGGAAATCCAGGAAAAATCCCAGGTAGGAAAAAGGTCCCAGGTATCACTCACTCTGGGGTGTGTACGCCACTGTCGCACAGGCCTGGGTACTGGGTCCTTGTGCCTTGCCATTAACCAGAAGCTGGACAGGGGAATCAACACGTATGCTTTGGAAAACAAATGTCTTTAAAGAGATGAAAAAGGGAAAAAATAAATAAATCAGTTATTAGATAAAAAAAAAAAAGTTTGCAAAACAATTTGGAGATAAGCAGTGTGTGTCTGTATGTTTACATACATATATACACAGACACACCATATATATATATATATGTATAAGCTATAGTAAAATGATTTGCCTTGTCTATAGAATAGCATATTTGCATACATATGATTGACATGTGCAACTGTATCTTATTCTGTGTCCTTAAAGGGATATTTAAAAATACTAAATACATACTAGATAGAAAGGTGGATTCAAAGAAGATATTTGTCTGACAATAACACGTGGATGTATTTTTTAAAGTTTCATTAGTTGTTTAAATATTAACAAAATAAGTGTAAATTGTTAGAGAGTCTATAAAGCAATGGGAGCTGACATAGGTTACTTTCACTGTTATGGCCAATTAGATACAGTTATAAATAGGTCACTAGAGTGTGTAGCCAATATAACAGTGTTCTGCACTTTCAATTCTAACAGGAACTGAAAAGCTCACAATTTCAGAATGGAATTACAGCAAAAGTGGACAAAATAAATAATGAAAGTATATTGCAGACGTTTATGTATATATCCGATTTATCATTTTACATTACAATCTCAAATTGTTTAATGTACCTTTAAGGTGAACTATTAACCTACTTATATCCTAATTTTATATATTCATTACATAGATGGTTAACAACTGAAACTTATCTAGATATTGCACAGGTGATCCAGTTTGGCACCAAATGCTGATATAGCAGAAATAACACATTTTCTATGTGTAGTCAAAGCCAGGTGCAGTGGAAAAAACTAAATTTATGCTTACCTGATAAATTCATTTCTCCTGTAGTGTGGTCAGTCCACGGGTCATCATTACTTCTGGGATATTATCTCCTCCCCTACAGGAAATGCAAGAGGATTCACCCAGCAGAGCTGCTATATAGCTCCTCCCCTCTACGTCACCTCCAGTCATTCGACCAAAGGACCAACGAGAAAGGAGAAGCCCAAGGGTGTAGTGGTGACTGGAGTATAATCCAAAATTTTTTTAGCCTGCCATAAAAAACAGGGCGGGCCGTGGACTGACCACACTACAGGAGAAATGAATTTATCAGGTAAGCATACATTTAGTTTTCTCCTGTTAAGTGTGGTCAGTCCACGGGTCATCATTACTTCTGGGATACCAATACCAAAGCAAAAGTACACGGATGACGGGAGGGACAGGCAGGCTCTTTATACGGAGGGAACCACTGCCTGAAGAACCTTTCTCCCAAAAACAGCCTCCGAAGAAGCAAAAGTGTCAAATTTGTAAAATTTGGAAAAAGTATGAAGAGAAGACCAAGTTGCAGCCTTGCAAATCTGTTCAACAGAAGCCTCATTCTTAAAGGCCCAAGTGGAAGCCACAGCTCTAGTAGAATGAGCTGTAATTCTTTCAGGAGGCTGCTGTCCAGCAGTCTCATAGGCTAATCGTATTATGCTACGAAGCCAAAAAGAGAGAGAGGTAGCCGAAGCTTTTTGACCTCTCCTCTGGCCAGAATAAACGACAAACAGGGAAGACGTTTGACGAAAATCCTTAGTTGCCTGTAGATAAAATTTCAGGGCACGGACTACATCTAGATTGTGTAGCAGACGTTCCTTCTTCGAGGAAGGATTACGACACACAGATGGAACAACAATCTCTTGATTGATATTCCTGTTAGTGACCACCTTAGGTAGGAACCCAGGTTTAGTACGCAGAACTACCTTGTCTGAATGAAAAATCAGATAAGGAGAATCACAATGTAAGGCAGATAACTCAGAGACTCTTCGAGCCGAGGAAATAGCCATTAAAAACAGAACTTTCCAAGATAACAACTTGATATCAATGGAATGAAGGGGTTCAAACGGAACACCCTGTAAAACATTAAGAACTAAGTTCAAACTCCATGGCGGAGCAACAGTTTTAAACACAGGCTTGATCCTAGCTAAAGCCTGACAAAAAGCTTGAACGTCCGGAACTTCTGACAGACGTTTGTGTAAAAGAATGGACAGAGCTGAAATCTGTCCCTTTAAGGAACTAGCGGATAAACCCTTTTTTAAACCTTCTTGTAGAAAAGACAATATCCTTGGAATCCTAACCTTACTCCATGAGTAACTCTTGGATTCACACCAATATAAGTATTTACGCCATATTTTATGGTAAATCTCTCTGGTAACAGGCTTCCTAGCCTGTATTAAGGTGTCAATAACTGGCTCAGAAAAACCACGTTTTGATAAAATCAAGCGTTCAATTTCCAAGCAGTCAGCTTCAGAGAAGTTAGATTTTGATGTTTGAATGGACCCTGGATCAGAAGGTCCTGTTTCAGAGGTAGAGACCAAGGCGGACAGGATGACATGTCCACTAGATCTGCATACCAAGTCCTGCGTGGCCATGCAGGTGCTATTAGAATCACTGATGCTCTCTCCTGTTTGATTCTGGCAATCAATCGAGGAAGCATCGGGAAGGGTGGAAACACATAAGCCATCTTGAAGGTCCAAGGTGCTGTCAGAACATCTATCAGAACCGCTCCCGGATCCCTGGATCTGGACCCGTAGCGAGGAAGCTTGGCGTTCTGACGAGACGCCATGAGATCTATCTCTGGTTTGCCCCAACGTCGAAGTATTTGGGCAAAGACCTCCGGATGAAGTTCCCACTCCCCCAGATGAAAAGTCTGACGACTTAAGAAATCCGCCTCCCAGTTCTCCACTCCCGGGATGTGGATTGCAGACAGGTGGCAAGAGTGAGACTCTGCCCAGCGAATTATCTTTGATACTTCCATCATTGCTAGGGAGCTTCTTGTCCCTCCCTGATGGTTGATGTAAGCTACAGTCGTGATGTTGTCCGACTGAAACCTGATGAACCCCCGAGTTGTTAACTGGGGCCAAGCCAGAAGGGCATTGAGAACTGCTCTCAATTCCAGAATGTTTATTGGAAGGAGACTCTCCTCCTGATTCCATAGTCCCTGAGCCTTCAGAGAATTCCAGACAGCGCCCCAACCTAGTAGGCTGGCGTCTGTTGTTACAATTGTCCAGTCTGGCCTGCTGAATGGCATCCCCCTGGAGAGATGTGGCCGATAAAGCCACCATAGAAGAGAATTTCTGGTCTCTTGATTCAGATTCAGAGTGGGGGACAAATCTGAGTAATCCCCATTCCACTGACTTAGCATGCACAATTGCAGCGGTCTGAGATGTAGGCGAGCAAAGGGGACTATGTCCATTGCCGCTACCATTAATCCGATCACCTCCATGCATTGAGCTACTGACGGGTGTTGAATGGAATGAAGGACACGGCATGCATTTTGAAGCTTTGTTAACCTGTCTTCTGTCAGGTAAATCTTCATTTCTATAGAATCTATAAGAGTCCCCAAGAAGGGAACTCTTGTGAGTGGAAAGAGAGAACTCTTCTTTTCGTTCACCTTCCATCCATGCGATCTTAGAAATGCCAGTACTAACTCTGTATGAGACTTGGCAGTTTGAAAGCTTGAAGCTTGTATCAGAATGTCGTCTAGGTACGGAGCTACCGAAATTCCTCGCGGTCTTAGTACCGCCAGAAGAGCACCCAGAACCTTTGTGAAGATTCTTGGAGCCGTAGCCAATCCGAATGGAAGAGCTACAAACTGGTAATGCCTGTCTAGAAAGGCAAACCTTAGATACCGGTAATGATTTCTGTGAATCGGTATGTGAAGGTAAGCATCCTTTAAATCCACTGTGGTCATGTACTGACCCTCTTGGATCATGGGCAAAATTGTTCGAATAGTTTCCATCTTGAACGATGGAACTCTTAGGAATTTGTTTAGGATCTTTAAATCCAAGATTGGCCTGAAAGTTCCCTCTTTCTTGGGAACTACAAACAGATTTGAGTAAAACCCTTGTCCTTGTTCCGACCGCGGAACTGGATGGATCACTCCCATTAATAAAAGATCTTGTACGCAGCGTAGAAACGCTTCCTTCTTTGTTTGGTTTGTTGACAACCTTGACAGATGAAATCTCCCTCTTGGGGGAGAGGATTTGAAGTCCAGAAGGTATCCCTGAGATATGATCTCTAACGCCCAGGGATCCTGAACATCTCTTGCCCAAGCCTGGGCGAAGAGAGAAAGTATGCCCCCCACTAGATCCGGTCCCGGATCGGGGGCCCTCGATTCATGCTGTCTTAGGGGCAGCAGCAGGTTTCCTGGCCTGCTTGCCCTTGTTCCAGGACTGGTTAGGTTTCCAGCCTTGTCTGTAGCGAGCAACAGCTCCTTCCTGTTTTGGTGCAGAGGAAGTTGATGCTGCTCCTGCTTTGAAATTACGAAAGGAACGAAAATTAGACTGTCTAGCCTTAGCTTTGGCCTTGTCCTGAGGCAGGGCATGGCCTTTACCTCCTGTAATGTCAGCGATAATCTCTTTCAACCCGGGCCCGAATAAGGTCTGCCCTTTGAAAGGTATATTAAGCAATTTAGATTTAGAAGTAACATCAGCTGACCAGGATTTTAGCCACAGTGCTCTGCGTGCCTGAATGGCGAATCCGGAATTCTTAGCCGTAAGTTTAGTTAAATGTACTACGGCATCTGAAATAAATGAGTTAGCTAACTTAAGGGGTTTAAGTTTGTGTGTAATCTCATCTAGTGTAGATGATTCAAGTGTCTCTTCCAGAGACTCAAACCAAAATGCTGCTGCAGCCGTGACAGGCGCAATACATGCAAGAGGTTGCAATATAAAACCTTGTTGAACAAACATTTTCTTAAGGTAACCCTCTAATTTTTTATCCATTGGATCTGAAAAAGCACAGCTATCCTCCACCGGGATAGTGGTACGCTTAGCTAAAGTAGAAACTGCTCCCTCCACCTTAGGGACCGTTTGCCATAAGTCCCGTGTGGTGGCGTCTATTGGAAACATTTTTCTAAATATCGGAGGGGGTGAGAACGGCACACCGGGTCTATCCCACTCCTTAGTAACAATCTCAGTAAGTCTCTTAGGTATAGGAAAAACGTCAGTACTCGCCGGTACCGCAAAATATCTATCCAACCTACACATTTTCTCTGGTATTGCAACTGTGTTACAATCATTCAAAGCCGCTAATACCTCCCCTAGTAATACACAGAGGTTTTCCAGCTTAAATTTAAAATTTGAAATATCTGAATCCAGTCTGTTTGGATCAGAACCGTCACCCACAGAATGAAGTTCTCCGTCCTCATGTTCTGCCACCTGTGACGCAGTGTCTGACATGGCCCTAATATTATCAGCGCACTCTGTTCTCACCCCAGAGTGATCACGCTTACCTCTCAGTTCTGGTAATTTAGCCAAAACTTCAGTCATAACAGTAGCCATATCCTGTAATGTGATTTGTAATGGCCGCCCAGATGTACTCGGCGCTACAATATCACGCACCTCCCGAGCGGGAGATGTAGGTACTGACACGTGAGGCGAGTTAGTCGGCATAACTCTCCCCTCGTTGTTTGGTGAAATATGTTCAATTTGTACAGATTGACTTTTATTTAAAGTAGCATCAATACAGTTAGTACATAAATTTCTATTGGGCTCCACTTTGGCATTAGCACATATAGCACATGTATCTTCCTCTGAATCAGACATGTTTAACACACTAGCAATTAACTAGCAACTTGGAAATGCTTTTCAAGTAATTTACAATAATATGAAAACGAACTGTGCCTATAAGAAGCACAGAAAAAATTATGACAGTTGAAATAAATAAATTATAGCATCAAATCTTTGTAAGAAATATACAATTTTAGCAAAGGATTGTTCCCATTAGCAAAGGATAACTAACCCTGACAGCAGAAAAAATACACAAATAAACGTTTTTTATCACAGTCAACTACAATCTTCACAGCTCTGCTGTGAATGATTACCTCCCTCAAAACAAGCTTTGAAGATCCCTGAGTTCTGTAGAGATGAACCGGATCATGCAGGAAGAAAATGAACCTCTGACTGAGTTTTTTGATGCGTAGTAAAAGCGCCAAAAATGGCCCCTCCCCCTCACACATAACAGTGAGAGAGATCAGTAAACTGTTTAAATTTAAACAAAACTATTGCCAAGTGGAAAAAACAGTGCCCAAAACATTTTTTCACCCAGTACCTCAGAGAAATAAACGATTTTACATGCCAGCAAAAAAACGTTTAACCTCAATAAATTAATTGTTATTTAAAAACCTATTGCAAGTCCCTGCAAATTAGGTTAAGTCTATGCATACAGTATAAATCCAGTGAAGTACCATTCCCCAGAATACTGAAGTGTAAAATATACATACATGACAGCCTGATACCAGATACATCTACTGTATTTAAGGCTGAGTTTACATTATAACGGTATGGCAGGATTTTCTCATCAATTCCATGTCAGAAAATAATAAACTGCTACATACCTCTTTGCAGATTAATCTGCCCGCTGTCCCCTGATCTGAAGTTTACCTCTCCTCAGATGGCCGAGAAACAGCAATATGATCTTAACTACTCCGGCTAAAATCATAGAAAAAACTCAGGTAGATTCTTCTTCAAATTCTACCAGAGAATGAATAACACACTCCGGTGCTATTATAAAATAAACTTTTGATTGAAGGTAATAAACTAATTAAAATCACCACAGTCCTCTCACACATCCTATCTATTCGTTGGGTGCAAGAGAATGACTGGAGGTGACGTAGAGGGGAGGAGCTATATAGCAGCTCTGCTGGGTGAATCCTCTTGCATTTCCTGTAGGGGAGGAGATAATATCCCAGAAGTAATGATGACCCGTGGACTGACCACACTTAACAGGAGAAATTGCTGATATTGAGCTCAAAAGGAGGGAGAAAGTGCAGTTTAAGCTTAAATGTAAAGGGGCGTGAAACCCAAAATACTTCTTTCATGATTCAGAAAGGGCAATACAATTGTAATCAACCTTCCAGTTTAATTTATTACTGATGTAAAATTTGCTCAATTCTCCTTTGTTGAAAAGCATACCTAGATAGACTCAGGAGCTGGGAGCCAGCTGCTGGTTGGTAGCTGCACATAAATGCCTTTTGTCATTGGCTTACCGATGTAATCAGCTACCTCCCATTGCATGGCTGTTCCTTCAATAAAGGAGAGCATGAGAATGAAGCAAACTTGATAACAGAAGTACATTGTAAAGTTGTTTCATGTCCCTTTAAATGGCATAACAATGCAGCTTCGTCTTGATGTGTCAGCCCTCAGTGGTTGGGAGTTCGGATAGCAGTAGTGACAATTCAAGTAATGTTATGCGGAATATTCTCATGCGCAAGGTACACCTCTTCCTGAACAGTTAAAATACAAGTTTGATTAAAAACAAGATGCATGGATTTGCAAAATCATCAATGTGACCTGCTGCACTCTTAAGGACCCCCAAACTCTTCCCCAACCCTTTAGGCAGACATCTCTGGTACTCACAGTCCCAGCGGGATGAATGAATGATGCTCCCTGGATAAGGAAATGGTGAGTCTGCCACCAAGTTAAAAACTGTCTTATAATGGGATCTATTGAGATCTTTTGAGACAGATCATTATAGTCTCCATTTTTGCAGCATTGTAAGCTGCAGAGGTCGTATATAAAACATGGTAAAATGTACGGCATCTGAGACAGATTCCGTTAGATCCTCCATTTCCATGGAACAGCACTCTGTAAACCAGGGGAGTGGTGGATAAATCCACATTTCACCTGGGAGGACTGTTACATGTTTGCACTGGAAGTAGATTTTCACTGCCTGGCTGAAAACCTCCGTTTACTCCTCTGTCCTCTTTGTAGGCTCTCTGAAGAGGAAATAGGTTCTTAAGTAGGTCGGGGAATACTTTTCTGTATCTTGTAGATCAGCACTGAAGAATTTCACCTCAATCCATCAAAAAAAGCAAAAATTTGACGGATTCTGGGAGAGTAGAAGAGTTTAAAGCTCTGGTATGTAGGAGTGTTTTGTCTCCTCCTAGTGGACAGGGATTGTAATCCCACATGTGATGATCTTGGGGACTCTCACCATCTTCAGAAAGGAACCAATGCAATAAAGAATTATGCCCTTCCATTCTCACCTGGCCTTTATGTTGTATGCTGTGCTGCTTAAGGTGTGGTTCAGGAATGGTCACAGAATCCCCAATCAGGACGCCCCAGCTGTCAACCATATTATACACCATTACTGCGTAACATGATTCTTCAGCATCTACTAGCCCAAATGTGCTAGAAAGAAAAAAAAAAGTGGCACAACTTAGCTGCTGTCTGAATCCAAACATGATCTGATGAGTTAGTAAATTATATTACTTTTTTCACAATCCAATTTTATTAACACAAAACTTTACAAACATTTTGGAGACACAGCTTCTGCTATATATCAGTCATGGATTATAAAAAGAGTTTTCCAAGAAACAATAAAGAAAAGAAAAACACAACAATAGTATGAATAAAGAATAATTCCTGGTCAGTCCAAGTAGAAAAAAAATAAAAAAAATAATAGTAGCAATAATATCCAAGCACAAAATATCCTTTCAAGATTATTTGTGTTTTAGGTTTTTAATATACTGTCCCCAAGTATTTGTTATAGCTGCAAAAGTATCCGTTTTATTGTTTTACATAAAATAATATTCTTGAAAGTGCAACAGGTCTGATACCTCTGAACAGTAAATGATATTACTTTACTTTAGGTTTCATTTAAAAGGATTACAAAATCTGTAATTGATGTCAGCAGCAAAGCTCAAATACAATTAGAAGATCTGTTAAATCTTATCAATGAGTAAACAATTACACGTTCCATTTATCTTCTATACACCAATTAGAAAAGGACATAGAAATATAAAATGTAACATTCCGGTCACAAATGTTTAAGTAAAAGTATAACATGATTGTGGACACATGGCATAACTGTAAAAGACTGCACCTTTATCTAGTTTATGTCAAAAATACTTACCAAGCAGGTTCTAGCATTTTAATGTACAAGATAAGTCACAAAATGTAAAAAGAATAACAGTGGCAATTGGAATGTACAGCAGAGCACTTCTAATGATATTCTAGATGTAGTGTTAATGGAACAGCTGCATTTAAAAAAAAACGTACCTATATTCTGTTAGGTGTTGTTAATATACTTCTAATTGTGTTTGATACACCTATACATTCCACATACTACCATTATGTCCCTTTAACTTTTTGCCATATAACATGTTATGCTTTTAAAGGGACAGTCTACTTATTTTTTTTAATGTTTAAAAAAAAAAAAAATAGATAACACCTTTACTGTCTATCCCCAGCTTTGCACAATCAACATTGTAATAACCTTTATAACCTCTAAACCTCTGCTTGTTTTTAAGTCCCTGCAGGTGCCTCTTATCTCAGTGCATTGTATTAGCTTTTTACAGCCAGACAGTGCTAATTCATGTGTACCATATAGATAACATCGTAATCACTCCCGTGGAGTTATGTAAGAACCAGAATTAATTGGCTAAAATGCAAGTTTGCATAAGCACTGAGGGGGCAGTCTGCAGAGGCTTAGATACAAGGTAATCACAGAGGGGAAAAGTATAATATAACAGTGTTGGTTAAACAAAACTGGGGAATGGATAATAAAGGGATGATCTATCTTTTTAAACAATAAACATTTTCAATTAGACTGTCCCTATAATAAGGTAGACAATCATTGCCCAAGACTAGTTAAAACCACGGTCTCCCAGAAAGATAAAGGGCACATGGCATTAGCTGACTTACAATGGCACACGTTCCTCTGGCACTAGGCTGAATACAACTTTCCCAAGCACCACACATCCAGTGTTTTTTCCTGGCTGCAGGTAACTAAGAGATTTGAGCTGCAGTCCTGCTGTGTTTCCATAATGACCAAGGAGTCCAGGGTTCAGACTACTGAGCATATTCTGCAACCGCTTACCCCGAATTTTTCCCTGCAAAGATAGATGGGAAAGTGTAAAAAAAAAAAAAAAAAAAAAAAAAAAAGACTAAGAATTGGTTGGGGTTTTCTTTGGATACCATGAAAGAAACATGTAAAGGGATACTGAACCCAAATGTTTCCTTTCATGATTCAGATACAGCATGCAATTTTAAACTTTTTAATTTACTCCTATTATCAATTTTTCTTCGTTATCTTGCTATGTTTATTTCAAAAGCAGGAATGTAAAGCTTAGGAGCGGGCCCATTGTAGGTTCAGCACCCTGGATAGCGCTTGCTTATTGGTGGCTACATTTAGCTACCAATAAGCAAGCATAACCCAGGTTCTGAATAATAAAAAAAAGGGCCGGCTCCTAAGCTTTAAATTCCTGCTTTTGAAACAAAGATAGCAAGAGAACGAAGAAAAAAGATTTTACACTGCCTATAAAGCAGGTTTAATTTTGTATTTGTATTTCTTTTTTGACATGATGAGTCCACGGATCATCTAATTACTATTGGGAATATCACTACTGCCCAGCAGGAGGTGGCAAACAGCACCACAGCAAAAGCTGTTAAATATCATCTCCCTTCCCTCCCACCCCAGTCATTCGACCGAAGTAAAGGAGAGAAAGGAAGCAACAAGGTGCAGAGGTGTCTTAAGTTTATAACAAACCAACAACCTGTCTATAAAACAGGGCGGGCCGTGAAATCTGTGTCAAAAAATAAATCAATTTATCAGGTAAGCATAAATTTTCTTTTCTTTTTAATGACACGATGAGTCCACGGATCATCTAATTACTATTGGGAATCAATGCCCAAGCTAGAGTACACAGATGATAAGGGAGGGACAAGACAGGGAACCTAAACGGAAGGCACCACTGCTTGAAGAACCTTTCTCCCAAAAGCGGCCTCAGCAGAGGCAAAAGTGTCAAATTTGTAGAATTTTGAAAAAGTGTGACGAGAAGACCAAAGTTGCAGCCTTGCACATCTGATCTACAGAAGCTTCATTTCTGAATGCCCATGAGGAAGAAACAGCCCTCGTGGAATGAGCCCTAACTCTCTCGGGAGGCTGCTGTCCAGCAGTCTCATATGCAAAACGTATGATACTCTTCAGCCAAAAAGAAAGAGAAGTAGCCGTAGCTTTCTGTCCCCTATGTTTTCCAGAGAAAACCACAAACAAGGCAGAAGACTGAAGAAAACCCTTAGTCACCTTTAAGTAGAATTTTAGAGCACGTACCACGTCTAAATTGTGCAAAAACAGAATTTATGTTTACCTGATAAATTACTTTCTCCAACGGTGTGTCCGGTCCACGGCGTCATCCTTACTTGTGGGATATTCTCTTCCCCAACAGGAAATGGCAAAGAGCCCAGCAAAGCTGGTCACATGATCCCTCCTAGGCTCCGCCTACCCCAGTCATTCGACCGACGTTAAGGAGGAATATTTGCATAGGAGAAACCATATGATACCGTGGTGACTGTAGTTAAAGAAAATAAATTATCAGACCTGATTAAAAAACCAGGGCGGGCCGGTAAAGGGCAGGTAAACATAAATTCTGTTTTCTCCAACATAGGTGTGTCCGGTCCACGGCGTCATCCTTACTTGTGGGAACCAATACCAAAGCTTTAGGACACGGATGAAGGGAGGGAGCAAATCAGGTCACCTAAATGGAAGGCACCACGGCTTGCAAAACCTTTCTCCCAAAAAATAGCCTCATAAGAAGCAAAAGTATCAAACTTGTAAAATTTGGTAAAAGTGTGCAGTGAAGACCAAGTCGCTGCCCTACATATCTGATCAACAGAAGCCTCGTTCTTGAAGGCCCATGTGGAAGCCACAGCCCTAGTGGAATGAGCTGTGATTCTTTCAGGAGGCTGCCGTCCGGCAGTCTCGTAAGCCAATCTGATGATGCTTTTAATCCAAAAAGAGAGAGAGGTAGAAGTTGCTTTTTGACCTCTCCTTTTACCAGAATAAACAACAAACAAGGAAGATGTTTGTCTAAAATCCTTTGTAGCATCTAAATAGAATTTTAGAGCGCGAACAACATCCAAATTGTGCAACAAACGTTCCTTCTTCGAAACTGGTTTCGGACACAAAGAAGGCACGACTATCTCCTGGTTAATGTTTTTGTTAGAAACAACTTTTGGAAGAAAACCAGGTTTAGTACGTAAAACCACCTTATCTGCATGGAACACCAGATAAGGAGGAGAACACTGCAGAGCAGATAATTCTGAAACTCTTCTAGCAGAAGAAATTGCAACCAAAAACAAAACTTTCCAAGATAATAACTTAATATCAACGGAATGTAAGGGTTCAAACGGAACCCCCTGAAGAACTGAAAGAACTAAGTTGAGACTCCAAGGAGGAGTCAAAGGTTTGTAAACAGGCTTGATTCTAACCAGAGCCTGAACAAAGGCTTGAACATCTGGCACAGCTGCCAGCTTTTTGTGAAGTAACACAGACAAGGCAGAAATCTGTCCCTTCAAGGAACTTGCAGATAATCCTTTCTCCAATCCTTCTTGAAGAAAGGATAGAATCCTAGGAATCTTTACCTTGTCCCAAGGGAATCCTTTAGATTCACACCAACAGATATATTTTTTCCATATTTTGTGGTAAATTTTTCTAGTTACAGGCTTTCTGGCCTGAACAAGAGTATTTAAATGAGAAGGAACCTTGGCTTCCCCACAGTCAGAACACAATCTATCTGGTAGTTCAGACATGTTAAACAGGCATAAACTTGATAACAAAGCACAAAAAACGTTTTAAAATAAAACCGTTACTGTCACTTTAAATTTTAAACTGAACACACTTTATTACTGCAATTGCGAAAAAGTATGAAGGAATTGTTCAAAATTCACCAAAATTTCACCACAGTGTCTTAAAGCCTTAAAAGTATTGCACACCAAATTTGGAAGCTTTAACCCTTAAAATAACGGAACCGGAGCCGTTTTTATATTTAACCCCTTTACAGTCCCTGGAATCTGCTTTGCTGAGACCCAACCAAGCCCAAAGGGGAATAAGATACCAAATGATGCCTTCAGAAAGACTTTTCTATGTATCAGAGCTCCACACACATGCAGCTGCATGTCATGCTGTTCTCAAAAACAAGTGCGCCATACCGGCGCGAAAATGAGGCTCTGACTATGATTAGGGAAAGCCCCTATAGAATAAGGTGTCTAAAACAGTGCCTGCCGATATTATTTTACAAAAAATACCCAGATTAAATGATTCCTCAAGGCTAAATATGTGAAAATATGATCGATTTAGCCCAGAAAATGTCTACAGTCTTAATAAGCCCTTGTGAAGCCCTTATTTACTGTCTGAATAAAAATGGCTTACCGGATCCCATAGGGAAAATGACAGCTTCCAGCATTACATCGTCTTGTTAGAATGTGTCATACCTCAAGCAGCAAAAGACTGCTCACTGTTCCCCCAACTGAAGTTAATTCCTCTCAACAGTCCTGTGTGGAACAGCCATGGATTTTAGTAACGGTTGCTAAAATCATTTTCCTCATACAAACAGAAATCTTCATCTCTTTTCTGTTTCAGAGTAAATAGTACATACCAGCACTATTTTAAAATAACAAACTCTTGATTGAATAATAAAAACTACAGTTAAACACTAAAAAACTCTAAGCCATCTCCGTGGAGATGTTGCCTGTACAACGGCAAAGAGAATGACTGGGGTAGGCGGAGCCTAGGAGGGATCATGTGACCAGCTTTGCTGGGCTCTTTGCCATTTCCTGTTGGGGAAGAGAATATCCCACAAGTAAGGATGACGCCGTGGACCGGACACACCTATGTTGGAGAAAGTTGTTCCTTCTGAGAAGGAGGATTAGGACACAATGAAGGAACAACAATCTCCTGATTAATGTTCCGGTCAGAAACTACTTTAGGGAGCAACCCTAACTTTGTACGTAAAACTACCTTATCCGAATGAAAAATGAGATAAGGTGACTCATATTGTAATGCTGAGAGTTCTGACACTCTACGAGCAGATGAAATAGCAACAAGAAACAAAACTTTCCAAGATAACAACTTAATATCTAAGGAATGCATAGGCTCAAACGGAGCCCCTTGAAGAACCTTAAGAACTAAATTAAGACTCCAAGGAGGAGTAACTGGTTTGAATACAGGTCTGATCCTGACCAAGGCCTGACAAAAAGACTGTACGTTTGGAACGTCTGCCAGACGCTTGTGTAACAAAATAGACATTTCCGTGTGGGGCCTTGCTTGTTGAAAGGATGGTGCCTGGACCAGGATGTCATCCAGATAGGGCGCCACTGCAATGCCCTGTAATCGGAGCACCGCCAACAGAGATCCCAGAACCTTTGAGAAAATTCTGGGAGCTTTGGCAAGGCCGAAAGGAAGAGCCACGAATTGGAAGCGTTTGTCTAGAAAGGCAAACCTTAGAAACTTGTGATGATCCCTGTGAATGGGAACATGCAGGTACGTGTCCTTTAAATCCACCGTTGTCATAAATTGACCCTCTTGGACCAAAGGAAGAATGGAACGAATAGTTTCCATCTTGAAGGACGGTACTCTGAGGAATTTGTTTAGACTCTTGAGATCTAAAATTGGCCTGAAGGTTCCCTCCTTTTTGGGAACCATGAACAGATTGGAATAAAACCCCAGACCCCGTTCCTGCATTGGAAGAGGAACTATCAGTCCCAGGTCGGAGAGACCCCGTTCACAGCGTAAGAACACCTCTCTTTTTGTCTGGTCTACAGATAATCTTGAAAGTAGAAACCTGCCTCTGGGAGGAAAACTTTTGAACTCAAGTTTGTATCCCTGGGACACTATGTCCACTGCCCAGGGATCCTGAACATCTCGAAACCAAGCCTGAGCGAAGGAGGACAGCCTGTCCCCTACAAGATCCGGTCCGGATCGGGGGCGGGTCCTTCATGCTGTCTTTGATTCAACAGCAAGCTTCTTGTATTGTTTTCCCTTGTTCCAAGACTGATTGGGTCTCCAGGAAGGTTTAGACTGTTCTTACTTGGAAGAGGAAGAATTTCCCTTGAAATTTCGAAAAGAACGAAAATTACTCTGACGTCCCTTTTGATTGTTCCTCTTATCATGAGGGAGAAGATAACCCTTACCTCCCGTAATATCAGATTATTTCCGTTAAGCCCGGTCCAAAGAAGGACTTCCCTTTGTAAGGAACCGCTAAAAGTTTAGACTTAGATGACACATCCGCAGACCAAGGCTTTAACCATAAGGCTCTGCGGGCTAGTACAGCAAAACCTGAAATCTTTGCTCCCAGTTTGATAACCTGTAGGGATGCATCAGTAATAAAGGAATTAGCCAACTTAAGGGCTTTCATCCTATCCTGGATCTCATCTGTCTGTCCTAATGGCATCAGACAACGCATCAAACCAATATGCCGCCGCACTAGTGACAGTAGCAATGCACACAGCAGATTGCCATTGTAAACCCTGGTGTACATACAACTTCTTGAGTAACCCCTCTAATTTTTTGTCCATAGGATCTTTAAAGGCACAACTATCCTCTATGGGTATAGTAGTTCTTTTGGCTAGAGTGGAAATAGCTCCTTGATAGAGTCCGCTATGGGAAACATCTTTTTAAATATAGGAGAAGGAGGTGAACTCTAGTTTGTTCCTGCTTCCCCAGAATATTAAACAGCACTTACCTCATAAATCTGCCCAACAGCAAGGCAGCTCACCAGGTTTGAGAGGTCCTCTCCCTCACATTGGACCTGTGGAAAAGAAATAAAGGCTGAGTAATTTTACTCAGGCTTTAGGAGTTAGGGCAGCATAAACTATATGGGAGGCGCAGTGAGAATTATGTCCCACAAGCTCCCATTGCTCTAAAGCCACCACTGCTCTACTGAAGAGACTGATATGGACTACGGCTACACCCTAGCACAAAGCAGCACAATCTTGCACTACTTAGAAAATAATAAACTCTTGATTGAAGAATCTTTTACTAACACCTAACTTTACCACTTCCTTGCTCTAACGTAGGCATGAATGACTGGGGTGAAAGGGAAGGGAGGTGATATTTAACAGCTTTTGCTGTGGTGCTCTTTGAAGAATCTTTTACTAACACCTAACTTTACCACTTCCTTGCTCTAACGTAGGCATGAATGACTGGGGTGAAAGGGAAGGGAGGTGATATTTAACAGCTTTTGCTGTGGTGCTCTTTGCCGCCTCCTGCTGGGCATGAGTGATATTCCCAATAGTAATTAGTTGATCCGTGGACTCATCGTGTCATTAAAAAGAAAAAAAAAATCTAAACTGGTAAGGAATGAACATGGAAAATAATTGTACAGGAAAAGAAGAAGCAGATTGGGAATATGAACATGTCAGAGATACCTTATTACTTAGAAGGCCAAACAGTTTTTCCAGATAATCAAGCAATTGCTCCTCCCTCATAACAGGCTCAGCCCATGAAGGCTCCAGACACGCTGCTCGAGAAAATCCATCTAGTGCCCCCTGATACCGCTCCTCATACTTACACAGCTGGACAGAGGTGACAAAAAAATGGTATAAAAGACTGATCAAGAAAGCTTAATTTCTTGCTTGAATAAACAAACTTATCTACTGGTTCCATTTTTTACAAGCTCTTTAAGTTATTAAAAAGATTGGTGAGCCCCACTACTCCTATCAACATAGTATTTTATTTTGCCCTTTTAATAAAAGTGAAATCCTTTTCATGCCCTGCCAACCCCATCCAAAGGCACAGTCAAGTCAAAATTAAATTTAATGATTCCGATGGGGCATACATAAACAACTTTCCAATTCCATCAAATTTCCTTTGTTCTCTTGGTATTCCGTGTTAAAAGCTAAACCTAGGTAGGCTCATAAACTGATTTCTAAGTCGTTGAAGGTCGCCTCTTATCTCAGTGCATTTTGACATTTTTCCCAGTTAGACAGTGCTACTTCATGTGTGTCATATAGATAACATTGTGAGTCAGCACTAATTTGCTAAAATGCAAGTCTGTCAAAAGAGTTGATATAAGGGAACAGAGGTTTAGATACAAGGTAATCACAGAGGTAAATGTATATTAAAATAAAATAAGTGTTGGTTATGCTAAACTTGGGAATGGGTAATAAAGGGATTATCTATCTTTTTAAAATATATATATATATATATATATATTTTTAAGTAGACTGTCCCTTTAAATTGCCCAGATATATATTATGAAAACATAGAACCGGGGGAACTGCCTATCAACAGCATATGTGTCCTTTCCTGTATGGCTGTCAGCTCATCTGACATCAGGCTATGCAGTTGTAATGGTGAGTGGAGTAATTGTGAATATACTTTCATTAGGCATCCCCTGGGTGAAATTTAACACCTGGCTTCTTCAATACCTCCCAAAATCATGCAAAATACGGACTGCAGGTTCTCTTGTGAGAACCTGCAGTAGTAGGCAGGCAAAGCCTGCCAAAGGGTTTGATAAATTGATCCCTTAGTGTAAAAACCCCATGAAAGCCTTAAAGATGTATAAAGTGGACTGGAGAGACTCCCAAATGAGATAAAAAAATGTTTATTAACAATAAAAAGCACTCTCCATCCTTCTTTTGTGCACTATAACACATTTTCTTATGCATAATCTGCAGCAATGCAATGCACCCCATTCATCTCCTCCTCAATAGCAGAGAAATTTTATCATCTCCATGCACATTCTGGGATTTAAATAATAAAAAAAACTCCTTCTAGAACTTGAAGAATACTTAAAGGGATACTAAATCCAAATTTTGTCTTTCATGATTCAGATAGAGCATGCAATTTTAAAAAGCAGGAATGTAAAGCTTAGGAGCCGGACCATTTTTGGTTCAGAACCTGGGTTACGCTTGCTTATTGGTTGGCTGAATGTAGTCACCAATAAGCAAGCGCTATTCAGGGTGCTGAACCTCAAATGGGCCAGCTCCTAAGCGTTACATTCCTGCTTTTTAAATAAATACAAGAGAACAAATAAAAACTGATAACAGGAGTAAATTAGAGAGTTGCTTAAAATTGCATGCCCTATCTGAATCATGAAATAAAAATATTGGGTTTAGTTTCCTTTTAAAGGGACAAGTCAAGATAAACTTTTATGATTCAGAAAGAGCCTGCAGTTTTAAGACACTTTTCAATTTACTTCCACTATCAAATTTTGCACAGTCTTTTTATAGTCACACTTTCTGGGGAACAAGATCATACTGAACATGTGCACAAGCTCACAGGGTATACATATACTAGTCTTTGATTGGCTGATGTCTGTCACATGATAGAGGGGGCCAGAAAACGGGGAATTCATTTGTCAGAACAATTTCTACTGCTTATTTAAAATTCAGAGTAGGTGTTATTGCATTGTCTTTTTATTATGCACTTGTTAATTATGCAATTCTACTGCATAGAGTGGTCATTTAAGAACATTACAAACTCTGATCTTAAAAGAACATTAAAATAAAATGCATTTGCTATTATGCATGACTGAGCTACAAAATATCTGTACATAAAATTCCCTTTTTAAAGAATTTAACACTGTTATTTTGATAGCACGAGGTTTTGTAATTAATCAAGAGCAGTTCAGAAACATTCCTTGAAATGCCTGGTAGAATTTATTTACATTGTCTCCTCTGCTGTAATCAATTTCAGACAAAGGAAAATGAGCTTGTGTTCTGTTCTAAGTAATCACTTTGCAGAGTGTAGCACGGTTAGTTAATTTCACCATATTTAAAAGGGACAGTAAATATCTTGTAATTACAAGGCATTTCTGTTGTGTTGCTATAGGATAACATATCAACCAAGTCTTAACGTTTAACCCCTTAAAGGGTCATTAAACACTTTGAGATGGTAAAAGAACTAAAAGAACTAAACTGGCTGTCGCTGGAATCCAGACGCTCCCTCCATCTTTCTTGCCTTGTGTTTAAGAGCATTTCTGGGAAGCTCCCACCCTACCTGAGCAGAATGCTCTCCCCGGCTATTCCCACCTCCTATAACCTCCGATCCAATACCAGCACATTATTTAGCTTGCCTTAATACAAAAAGAAAGCAGCTCGATCCTCCTTTTCCTACAGAGCACCACAATTATGGAACAACCTCCCGCACACTTTCAAACCTTCCCCAAGCCTAATATCCTTTAAGAGATCCCTCTCTACATATCTCAAAACAGAATGCATCTGTCATGGTTGATTAAATACCTGTTCTATGTTAAAAATTATTATTTTTTTTTCATATATTGTGTATTATTATTGTTTTTTGTATTTTATTGTACCCTATGTTATCAATGCAATGTCTTGTGGACCCAGGACATACCTGAAAACGAGAGAAATCTCAATGTATCCTTCCTGGTAAAATATTTTATAAATAAATAAATAAAATGATCAACAGTGTATGTGTGTGTGTATATTATATATATATATATATATATATATATATATATATATATATATATATATATATATATACATATACATATATATATATATATATATATATACATATACACACATACACACACACATATATAAACTCTACAATACACTTTCATTATTATGTCCCCCTTTCCTGTAATGCTATTCTGAATTTGTGAGCTTTTCAGTTCCCGTTAGAAATGAAAGTGAAGAATACTATTATATTTCACACATCTATTGGCTGCAAACTCAAGTGACTTATTTATAACTGTACGTATTGCACCCTGCTGACTTATTAAAGGGACACTGTACCCAAATTTTTTCTTTCGTGATTCAGATAGAGCATGGCATTTTAAGCAACTTTCTAATTTACTCCTATTATCAAATTTTCTTCATTCTCTTGGTATCTTTATTTGAAATGCAAGAAAGTAAGTTTAGATGCCGGCCCATTTTTGGTGATCAACCTGGGTTGTTCTTGCTGATTGGTGGATAAACTCATCCACCAATAAAAAAAGTGCTTTCCAGAGTTCTGAATAAAAACAAAAAAGCTTAGATGTCTTCTTTTTAAAATAAAGATAGCAAGAGAACAAATAACAATTGATAATATGAATAAATTAGAAAGTGGCTTAAAATTGCATGCTCTATCTGAATCATGAAAGAAAAATTTGGGTTCAGTGTCCCTTTAAGTCTACCACTGCTCCATATATGTCCCTAATTGTTCTTATCTGATTTAACTGTGACTGGGAATAGCTTTGTCTGTGGACAAAAGCCCATATTGGCTCCTCCAAATAAGGGCGGTGGAGTTTGGTTATTGAAAAATAACTGCAGTAAAAACATAATTTATGCTTACCTGATAAATTTATTTCTCTTGTAGTGTATCCAGTCCACGGATCATCCATTACTTGTGGGATATTCTCCTTCCCAACAGGAAGTTGCAAGAGGATCACCCACAGCAGAGCTGCTATATAGCTCCTCCCCTCACTGTCATAACCAGTCATTCGACCGAAACAAGACGAGAAAGGAGAAACCATAGGGTGCAGTGGTGACTATAGTTTAATTAAAATTTAGACCTGCCTTAAAAAGGACAGGGCGGGCCGTGGACTGGATACACTACAAGAGAAATAAATTTATCAGGTAAGCATAAATTATGTTTTCTCTTGTTAAGTGTATCCAGTCCACGGATCATCCATTACTTGTGGGATACCAATACCAAAGCTAAAGTACACGGATGATGGGAGGGACAAGGCAGGAACTTAAACGGAAGGTACCACTGCCTGTAGAACCTTTCTCCCAAAAACAGCCTCCGAAGAAGCAAAAGTGTCAAATTTGTAAAATTTTGAAAAGGTGTGAAGCGAAGACCAAGTCGCAGCCTTGCAAATCTGTTCAACAGAGGCCTCATTTTTAAAGGCCCAGGTGAAAGCCACAGCTCTAGTAGAATGAGCTGTAATCCTCTCAGGGGGCTGCTGTCCAGCAGTCTCATAGGCTAAGCATATTATGCTCCGAAGCCAAAAGGAGAGAGAGGTTGCCGAAGCTTTTTGACCTCTCCTCTGTCCAGAGTAAGCGACAAACAGGGCAGATGTTTGACGAAAATCTTTAGTAGCCTGTAAGTAAAACTTCAAGGCACGAACTACGTCCAGATTATGCAAAAGACGTTCCTTCTTTGAAGAAGGATTAGGACACAATGATGGAACAACAATCTCTTGATTGATATTCCTGTTAGAAACCACCTTAGGTAAAAACCCAGGTTTGGTACGCAGAACTACCTTGTCTGAATGAAAAATCAGATAAGGAGAATCACAATGTAAGGCAGATAACTCAGAGACTCTTCGAGCCGAGGAAATAGCCATCAAAAACAGAACTTTCCAAGATAAAAGTTTAATATCAATGGAATGAAGGGGTTCAAACGGAACTCCCTGAAGAACTTTAAGAACCAAGTTTAAGCTCCACGGGGGAGCAACAGTTTTAAACACAGGCTTAATCCTAACCAAAGCCTGACAAAATGCCTGGACGTCTGGAACTTCTGCCAGACGCATGTGCAAAAGAATAGACAGAGCAGAGATCTGTCCTTTTAAAGAACTAGCTGATAAGCCTTTGTCCAAACCCTCTTGGAGAAAGGACAATATCCTAGGAATCCTAACCTTACTCCATGAGTAACTCTTGGATTCACACCAATAAAGATATTTACGCCATATCTTATGGTAGATTTTCCTGGTGACAGGCTTCCGTGCCTGTATTAAGGTATCAATGACTGACTCGGAGAAGCCACGCCTTGATAGAATCAAGCGTTCAATCTCCATGCAGTCAGTCTCAGAGAAATTAGATTTGGATGATTGAAAGGACCTTGTATTAGAAAAAGTTTTACTTGTGAATCCCAAGCACATAAATCTCTCTCGCGTATTGATTTTTTTCTAGTCTCAAATGCTTTATTGCAGGAAGAGATAGGTACAGACATTGGTGAAATTATAATATCAGACCATGCTACAATAGTACTGGAGGTAGGGGTACGTGAGCAATATATACGGGGGGGAAATAAATTTTTTTTTCCAAAGCATATGATTAATGATGGACCCTTTCAAATATGGATAAAAAGTAAATGGCGCGAATACTGTGTTAATAACCAAGAGTATGCTAATAATTATGAAATATTTTGGGAAGCAGCCAAAGCATATTTAAAGGGAGAGATTAAATTATATATGATCACTTTAAAAAAAAAGGTCATAGCTCGCGAGATTCATTTAACAAAAACTGTTGCTAGGGCTCTCCATAACTACACAAACAACACTCTAAGGAAATATTGGTTAGAGTATAGAAAGGCCAAGCAAGAAAGAGATTCGTTTCTCCTGGCTAAAATGATAAAGCAAGAAGCCAGAGTAAATTCTGTTTATGGTGGTAGATACGGTAAATCAGTAAAGTATCTGTCAAAGTTAGAGAAAGGCAGGAATCGGAAGAATATAATTGAGAATGTGATAGTAGAGGGTCATAATTATACACAAACTGAAGATATTAGTAAAGCTTTCTATGGATATTATAAGAACATATATACCTCGAAAGATATAGATAAAAAAGCCAGTAAGATATTCTGGAACACTATCACTTGTCCACAGATTACTACAGAGCAAGCGAAGGGATTGAATTTGCCTATCTCCCCAGATGAGGTCATAAAAGCGATAGAGGCAACGAAATTAGGTAAGGCACCTGGACCAGATCAAATACCAGCTGAGTTTTACAGGCTCCTAAAATCAGAAATTGTGCTTAATTTAACCTGTCTATTCAATGAATACTTTATGGAGGGAAAATCAATGTCGAGGTTCTTCTCCGCGTCAGTCATAACACTTATACCAAAAAAAGACAAAAATTTAACAGATTTAGGGTCATACAGACCTATCTCCTTGTTGAACATAGATTATAAATTGTTAACATCTATAATAGCGAATCGTCTCAAGGTAGTACTTCAAGAAATTATTCACCAAGACCAAGCGGGTTTCATGTGTAACAGATCTCTTACTAAAAACATTAGAAAAACATATACGCTAATAGAATATTTTTGGAATAAAATCAATAAGGAGAAAATAACATATCAAGACGATATTGCTATGGTTATGATTGACGCGGAGAAGGCATTTGACTCCATAATATGGGATCATTTATATGTGGCCCTGACAAAATTCGGCTTTACAGGAAAACTGACAGAATTTATCAAAACTATATATAATTATCCAATCTCCTCAATAGCGATTAATAATACCCAAACGCCTTTTTTTAAAATGGAGAAAGGTACACGTCAGGGTTGTCCATTGTCCCCCCTTTTATTTAATCTGGCCATTGAACCCCTAGCAATTTATCTACGCCAAGAACTCGAGGGGATAAATATAGGCGAACAGAAACTAGTACTGTCGCTCTATGCAGACGACCTATTACTATACTTTAAACATACATATAAAAATATCCCCATAGCGTTTGGTGCATTAGAACTATTCAGTAAAATCTCAGGTTATAAGGTAAACACAACTAAATCCGAGATATTATGGATATATAAAAAGAAGGATAGTAGGATTCAATATGACCTAAAGGAGGTCGAGACGCTCAGATACCTTGGGATTATTCTACACAGAGATCCAAATAGTTGGTACAAACTTAATTTTACGCCTTTTTTTTCTAATATGAAAGCCAAATTACAACGCTGGGCACTACTTCCAATTTCCCTATCAGCTAAAATCATAATGATAAAAAATATTTTGTTCCCACAGATATTATTTGCAATGAATAATCTCCCTCTATTTATTAAAGCTAAAGATATTAAAATATTTAACCAGGCCTGTGCCAAGTTCCTTTGGAATAAGTCTAGACAGATGATTTCGATTAAAAAACTATCTCAACAGAAGGAACAAGGTGGCCTAGCTTTCCCAGACATTAAGGCATATAACTTAGCTATCTTGGCACGTTATGGGATAGATTGGCTGTATGATGGCAAGACATTGACGAATGTAAGGCTAGAAGAGACTATTATACACCCGTTTTCTTGTAAAACAATTCTTCATTGTGTTAGTATCCAATTACCAAAAAGTATAAAGTGGTATATCAGTATCTATAATGTAGTTAAAGCTTGGCAACTTTTATGCTCTCGGCTTAAGATTAATTCCCACATATCATCTTTTCTGTTGATCAGAGGAAATCCTGAGTTTCTACCTGGGTGTTCGTATAAGTTATTTAGAGAATGGGATAATAAAGGGCTCTCTAAGATAACACAGCTCTTAGACGAGCAAGCCAATATAAGAACCTTCGAAAGTATCGCCAATGAATTTAATCTCCCCAATAAACACTTTTTCGCCTATTTACAGCTACGAAACTTTCTGATTAAGAAATTACAGCTTGGAAATTGGTCGGAATGTTTCGCGGAAATTGGAGGGTATATAAAGTTATATAAGCAAGGTAAACATTCTATTTCGCTTTTATATAATATTCTGCTGGCTAAGCAGGGTCAACTATACTCTGACCAACATATCTCGCATTGGTCGAGGCATTTTGAAGGAGTTAATTATGATTTAATTAAAAAAAGTATTAAATGGTTGATGAAGGCGCCCCTTCGCTCCTCCTGGCATGAATCCCATCTAAAATTACTTAACAATACATACATTTCACCGAAAAGATTAGCACAGTGGTCGCAGGACAGCATGGGCCTCTGCCATAAATGCTCTTCACCTTGGGCAGACTTGTTACATTGTTTTTGGCATTGCCCGAAAGTGTGGCAATTCTGGCAGAAAGTTAATTTTTGGTTAAACAAGTTGGACCCAGAGCATGTTATTGCTAGCCCAAAAATGATGGTTTTCTTAGACTCGGGAGGCCACAATACTGACCTGATTAATACAATTATACTAATTGTCCGCAACCTCCTACTAAAAAATTGGAAACACAGAAAAGCCCCCCCCCTTCACTAGATTTTTGGAAGCGGTAAAACAACAGATAATTTTTGAACAATATAATATTTCTACAATGCATAACAAACAAATTCAAAGATTCTTTAATAAATGGACCAAAATCATTCAAACATATCCGCTCAATATACAGTATATTCTTACTAAAGAACTACATAAAACAGAATACTTTGAAGGTTTAATTTTGAGAGAAGTGTTCCCAGTGGCATGGTTCTGAGAGCCTATAGCGGGGGAGAGGAGACAAATCTATTAATTTATATATTTTTTTTTTTTCTTTATTCTCGCTTAGATAAATATGCTAAAGGTTAAATGTACTATGTATTGATTAAGCATTATGTATGTATCTTGATTTACCCTGCGTGGTACACAAATGTGAGCGAATGTGCTCTGTTGATACTTTTTTTTCTTCCTTTTTTTTCTTTGCTAAAAACTAAATAAAACAAATATATGTGAAAAAAAAAAAAAAAAGAAGGTCCTGCCTCAGAGGCAGAGTCCATGGTAGAAGAGATGACATGTCCACTAGGTCTGCATACCAGGTCCTGCGTGGCCACGCAGGCGCTATCAGAATCACCGATGCTCTCTCCTGTTTGATTTTGGCAATTAGTCGAGGGAGCAGAGGAAACGGTGGAAACACATAGGCCAGGTTGAAGAACCAAGGAGCTGCTAGAGCATCTATCAGCGTTGCTCCCGGGTCCCTGGACCTGTAATAAGGAAGCTTGGCGTTCTGGCGAGACGCCATGAGATCCAGATCTGGTTTGCCCCAACGATGGACCAGTTGAGCAAACACCTCCGGATGGAGTTCCCACTCCCCCGGATGAAAAGTCTGGCGACTTAGAAAATCCGCCTCCCAGTTCTCTACGCCTGGGATGTGGATCGCTGACAAGTGGCCAGAGTGAGACTCTGCCCAGCGAATTATCTTTGAGACTTCTAACATCGCTAGGGAACTCCTGGTTCCCCCTTGATGGTTGATGTAAGCCACAGTCGTGATGCTGTCCGACTGAAATCTGATGAACCTCAGTGTTGCTAACTGAGGCCAAGCTAGAAGAGCATTGAATATTGCTCTCAACTCCAGAATATTTATTGGGAGGAGTTTCTCCTCCTGAGTCCACGATCCCTGAGCCTTCAGGGAGTTCCAGACTGCGCCCCAACCTAGAAGGCTGGCATCTGTTGTTACAATCGTCCAATCTGGCCTGCGAAAGGTCATACCCTTAGACAGATGGACCCGAGAAAGCCACCAGAGAAGAGAATCTCTGGTCTCTTGATCCAGATTTAGTAGAGGGGACAAATCTGAGTAATCCCCATTCCACTGACTTAGCATGCATAATTGCAGCGGTCTGAGATGCAGGCGCGCAAATGGCACTATGTCCATTGCCGCTACCATTAAGCCGATTACTTCCATGCACTGAGCCACTGACGGGCGTGGAATGGAATGAAGGACACGGCAAGCATTTAGAAGTTTTGATAACCTGGACTCCCGTCAGGAAAATTTTCATCTCTACAGAATCTATAAGAGTCCCTAGGAAGGAGACTCTTGTGAGTGGTGATAGAGAACTCTTTTCCACGTTCACTTTCCACCCATGCGACCTCAGAAATGCCAGAACTATCTCTGTATGAGACTTGGCAATTTGAAAGCTTGACGCCTGTATCAGGATGTCGTCTAGATACAGAGCCACCGCTATGCCTCGCGGTCTTAGAACCGCCAGAAGTGAGCCCAGAACCTTTGTAAAAATTCTCGGGGCAGTGGCCAACCCAAAGGGAAGAGCTACAAATTGGTAATGCCTGTCTAGAAAGGCAAACCTTAGGAACCGATGATGATCTTTGTGAATCGGTATGTGAAGGTAGGCATCCTTTAAGTCCACTGTGGTCATGTACTGACCCTCTTGGATCATGGGTAGGATGGTCCGAATAGTTTCCATTTTGAATGATGGAACTCTGAGGAATTTGTTTAAGATCTTTAGATCCAAGATTGGTCTGAAGGTTCCCTCTTTCTTGGGAACCACAAACAGATTTGAATAAAATCCCTGTCCTTGTTCCGTTCGCGGAACTGGATGGATCACTCCCATTACTAGGAGGTCTTGCACACAGCTTAGGAATGCCTCTTTCTTTATCTGGTTTGCTGATAACCTTGAAAGATGAAATCTCCCTTGTGGAGGAGAAGCTTTGAAGTCCAGAAGATATCCCTGAGATGATCTCCAACGCCCAGGGATCCTGAACATCTCTTGCCCACGCCTGGGCGAAGAGAGAAAGTCTGCCCCCCCATTAGATCCGTTTCCGGATAGGGGGCCGTTCCTTCATGCTGTCTTGTGGGCAGCAGCAAGCTTTCTGGCCTGCTTGCCCTTGTTCCAGGACTGGTTAGGTTTCCAGGCCTGTCTGGAATGAGCAACAGTTCCCTCTTGTTTTGAAGCGGAGGTAGTTGATGCTGCTCCTGCCTTGAAATTTCGAAAGGCACGAAAATTAGACTGTTTGGCCTTTGATTTGGCCCTGTCCTGAGGAAGGATATGACCCTTGCCTCCAGTAATGTCAGCAATAATTTCCTTCAAGCCAGGCCCGAATAGGGTCTGCCCCTTGAAAGGAATGTTGAGTAATTTAGACTTTGAAGTCACGTCAGCTGACCAGGATTTAAGCCATAGCGCCCTACGCGCCTGGATGGCGAATCCAGAATTCTTAGCCGTTAGTTTAGTCCCCAATAAGTTTTATCACCAAACATATGTAAAAAACGATTAAACATGCCAGCAAACGTTTTAAAAACAGAATTTATGTTTACGTGATAAATTACTTTCTCAAACGGTGTGTCCGGTCCACGGCGTCATCCTTACTTGTGGGATATTCTCTTCCCCAACAGGAAATGGCAAAGAGCCCAGCAAAGCTGGTCACATGATCCCTCCTAGGCTCCGCCTTCCCCAGTCATTCGACCGACGTAAAGGAGGAATATTTGCATAGGAGAAACCATATGATACCGTGGTGACTGTAGTTAAAGAAAATAAATTATCAGACCTGATTAAAAAACCAGGGCGGGCCGTGGACCGGACACACCGTTGGAGAAAGTAATTTATCAGGTAAACATAAATTCTGTTTTCTCCAACATAGGTGTGTCCGGTCCACGGCGTCATCCTTACTTGTGGGAACCAATACCAAAGCTTTAGGACACGGATGAAGGGAGGGAGCAAATCAGGTCACCTAGATGTAAGGCACCACTGCTTGCAAAACCTTTCTCCCAAAAATAGCCTCAGAAGAAGCAAAAGTATCAAACTTGTAAAATTTAGTAAAAGTGTGCAGTGAAGACCAAGTCGCTGCCTTACATATCTGATCAACAGAAGCCTCGTTCTTGAAGGCCCATGTGGAAGCCACAGCCCTAGTGGAATGAGCTGTGATTCTGTCAGGAGGCTGCCGTCCGGCAGTCTCGTAAGCCAATCTGATGATGCTTTTAATCCAAAAAGAGAGAGAGGTAGAAGTTGCTTTTTGACCTCTCCTTTTACCCGAATAAACAACAAACAAGGAAGATGTTTGTCTAAAATCCTTTGTAGCATCTAAATAGAATTTTAGAGCACGAACAACATCCAAATTGTGCAACAGACGTTCCTTCTTTGAAACTGGATTCGGACACAAAGAAGGCACGACTATCTCCTGGTTAATGTTTGTGTTAGAAACAACTTTCGGAAGAAAACCAGGTTTAGTACGTAAAACCACCTTATCTGCATGGAACACCAGATAAGGAGGAGAACACTGCAGAGCAGATAATTCTGAAACTCTTCTAGCAGAAGAAATTGCAACCAAAAACAAAACTTTCCAAGATAATAACTTAATATCAACGGAATGTAAGGGTTCAAACGGAACCCCCTGAAGAACTGAAAGAACTAAATTGAGACTCCAAGGAGGAGTCAAAGGTTTGTAAACAGGCTTGATTCTAACCAGAGCCTGAACAAAGGCTTGAACATCTGGCACAGCTGCCAGCTTTTTGTGAATTAACACAGACAAGGCAGAAATCTGTCCCTTCAAGGAACTTGCAGATAATCCTTTCTCCAAACCTTCTTGAAGAATGGATAGAATCTTAGGAATTTTTACCTTGTCCCAAGGGAATCCTTTAGATTCACACCAACAGATATATTTTTTCCATATTTTGTGGTAAATTTTTCTAGTTACAGGCTTTCTGGCCTGGACAAGAGTATCAATGACAGAATCTGAGAATCCTCGCTTTGATAAGATCAAGCGTTCAATCTCCAAGCAGTCAGTTGGAGTGAGACCAGATTCGGATGTTCGAACGGACCTTGAACAAGAAGGTCTCGTCTCAAAGGTAGCTTCCATGGTGGAGCCGATGACATATTCACCAGGTCTGCATACCAAGTCCTGCGTGGCCACGCAGGAGCTATCAAGATCACCGATGCCCTCTCCTGCTTGATCCTGGCTACCAGCCTGGGGATGAGAGGAAACGGCGGGAATACATAAGCTAGTTTGAAGGTCCAAGGTGCTACTAGTGCATCTACTAGAGTCGCCTTGGGATCCCTGGATCTGGACCCGTAGCAAGGAACCTTGAAGTTCTGACGAGAGGCCATCAGATCCATGTCTGGAATGCCCCACAGATGAGTAATTTGGGCAAAGATTTCCGGATGGAGTTCCCACTCCCCCGGATGAAATGTCTGACGACTCAGAAAATCCACTTCCCAATTTTCCACTCCTGGGATGTGGATTGCAGACAAGTGGCAGGAGTGAGTCTCCGCCCATTGAATGACTTTGGTCACTTCTTCCATCGCCAGGGAACTCCTTGTTCCCCCCTGATGGTTGATGTACGCAACAGTCGTCATGTTGTCTGATTGAAACCGTATGAACTTGGCCTTTGCTAGCTGAGGCCAAGCCTTGAGAGCATTGAATATCGCTCTCAGTTCCAGAATATTTATCGGTAGAAGAGATTCTTCCCGAGACCAAAGACCCTGAGCTTTCAGGGGTCCCCAGACCGCGCCCCAGCCCACCAGACTGGCGTCGGTCGTGACAATTACCCACTCTGGTCTGCGGAAGCTCATCCCCTGTGACAGGTTGTCCAGGGACAGCCACCAACGGAGTGAATCTCTGGTCCTCTGATTTACTTGTATCGTCGGAGACAAGTCTGTATAGTCCCCATTCCACTGACTGAGCATGCACAGTTGTAATGGTCTTAGATGAATGCGCGCAAAAGGAACTATGTCCATTGCCGCTACCATCAAACCTATTACTTCCATGCACTGCGCTATGGAAGGAAGAGGAACAGAATGAAGAATTTGACAAGAGTTCAGAAGTTTTGTTTTTCTGGCCTCTGTCAGAAAAATCCTCATTTCTAAGGAGTCTATTATTGTTCCCAAGAAGGGAACCCTTGTTGACGGAGATAGAGAACTCTTTTCTACGTTCACTTTCCATCCGTGAGATCTGAGAAAGGCCAGGACAATGTCCGTGTGAGCCTTTGCTTGAGGAAGGGACGACGCTTGAATCAGAATGTCGTCCAAGTAAGGTACTACTGCAATGCCCCTTGGTCTTAGCACCGCTAGAAGGGACCCTAGTACCTTTGTGAAAATCCTTGGAGCAGTGGCTAATCCGAATGGAAGTGCCACAAACTGGTAATGCTCGTCCAGGAATGCGAACCTTAGGAACCGATGATGTTCCTTGTGGATAGGAATATGTAGATACGCATCCTTTAAATCCACCGTGGTCATGAATTGACCTTCCTGGATGGAAGGAAGAATTGTTCGAATGGTTTCCATTTTGAACGATGGAACCTTGAGAAACTTGTTTAGGATCTTGAGATCTAAGATTGGTCTGAACGTTCCCTCTTTTTTGGGAACTACGAACAGATTGGAGTAGAACCCCATCCCTTGTTCTCCTAATGGAACAGGATGAATCACTCCCATTTTTAACAGGTCTTCTACACAATGCAAGAATGCCTGTTTTTTTATGTGGTCTGAAGACAATTGAGACCTGTGGAACCTCCCCCTTGGGGGAAGCCCCTTGAATTCCAGAAGATAACCTTGGGAGACTATTTCTAGCGCCCAAGGATCCAGAACATCTCTTGCCCAAGCCTGAGCGAAGAGAGAGAGTCTGCCCCCCACCAGATCCGGTCCCGGATCGGGGGCCAACATCTCATGCTGTCTTGGTAGCAGTGGCAGGTTTCTTGGCCTGCTTTCCTTTGTTCCAGCCTTGCATTGGTCTCCAGGCTGGTTTGGCTTGAGAAGTATTACCCTCCTGCTTAGAGGACGTAGCACTTGGGGCTGGTCCGTTTCTGCGAAAGGGACGAAAATTAGGTTTATTTTTGGCCTTGAAAGACCTATCCTGAGGAAGGGCGTGGCCCTTGCCCCCAGTGATATCAGAGATAATCTCTTTCAAGTCAGGGCCAAACAGCGTTTTCCCCTTGAAAGGAATGTTAAGCAATTTGTTCTTGGAAGACGCATCCGCTGACCAAGATTTTAACCAAAGCGCTCTGCGCGCCACAATAGCAAACCCAGAATTTTTCGCCGCTAACCTAGCCAATTGCAAAGTGGCGTCTAGGGTGAAAGAATTAGCCAATTTGAGAGCACGAATTCTGTCCATAATCTCCTCATAAGAAGAAGAATTATTATTGATCGCCTTTTCTAGCTCATCGAACCAGAAACACGCGGCTGTAGTGACAGGGACAATGCATGAAATTGGTTGTAGAAGGTAACCTTGCTGAACAAACATCTTTTTAAGCAAACCTTCTAATTTTTTATCCATAGGATCTTTGAAAGCACAACTATCTTCTATGGGTATAGTGGTGCGTTTGTTTAGAGTAGAAACCGCCCCCTCGACCTTGGGGACTGTCTGCCATAAGTCCTTTCTGGGGTCGACCATAGGAAACAATTTTTTAAATATGGGGGGAGGGACGAAAGGTATACCAGGCCTTTCCCATTCTTTATTTACAATGTCCGCCACCCGCTTGGGTATAGGAAAAGCTTCGGGGGGCCCCGGGACCTCTAGGAACTTGTCCATTTTACATAGTTTCTCTGGAATGACCAAATTCTCACAATCATCCAGAGTGGATAACACCTCCTTAAGCAGAGCGCGGAGATGTTCCAACTTAAATTTAAATGTAATCACATCAGGTTCAGCTTGTTGAGAAATTTTCCCTGAATCTGAAATTTCTCCCTCAGACAAAACCTCCCTGGCCCCTTCAGACTGGTGTAGGGGCCCTTCAGAACCAATATCATCAGCGTCCTCATGCTCTTCAGTATTTTCTAAAACAGAGCAGTCGCGCTTTCGCTGATAAGTGGGCATTTTGGCTAAAATGTTTTTGATAGAATTATCCATTACAGCCGTTAATTGTTGCATAGTAAGGAGTATTGGCGCGCTAGATGTACTAGGGGCCTCCTGTGTGGGCAAGACTGGTGTAGACGAAGGAGGGGATGATGCAGTACCATGCTTACTCCCCTCACTTGAGGAATCATCTTGGGCATCATTTTCTCTAAATTTTGTGTCACATAAATCACATCTATTTAAATGAGAAGGAACCTTGGCTTCCCCACATTCAGAACACAGTCTATCTGGTAGTTCAGACATGTTAAACAGGCATAAACTTGATAACAAAGTACAAAAAACGTTTTAAAATAAAACCGTTACTGTCACTTTAAATTTTAAACTGAACACACTTTATTACTGCAATTGCGAAAAAGTATGAAGGAATTGTTCAAAATTCACCAAAATTTCACCACAGTGTCTTAAAGCCTTAAAAGTATTGCACACCAAATTTGGAAGCTTTAACCCTTAAAATAACGGAACCGGAGCTGTTTTTATATTTAACCCCTTTACAGTCCCTGGTATCTGCTTTGCTGAGACCCAACCAAGCCCAAAGGGGAATACGATACCAAATGACGCCTTCAGAAAGTCTTTTCTATGTATCAGAGCTCCTCACACATGCATCTGCATGTCATGCTTCTCAAAAACAAGTGCGCAATACAGGCGCGAAAATGAGACTCTGCCTATGATTAGGGAAAGCCCCTAGAGAATAAGGTGTCCAATACAGTGCCTGCCGGTTATTTTACAAAATTCCCAAGATTAAAATAATTCCTCAAGGCTATGGAGTATAAAATATGTTTATATATAAATCGATTTAGCCCAGAAAATGTCTACAGTCTTAAAAAGCCCTTGTGAAGCCCTTTTTTTCTGTCTGTAATAAAAATGGCTTACCGGATCCCATAGGGAAAATGACAGCTTCCAGCATTACATCGTCTTGTTAGAATGTGTCATACCTCAAGCGGCAAAAGTCTGCTCACTGTTCCCCCAACTGAAGTTAATTCCTCTCAACAGTCCTGTGTGGAAACAGCCATCGATTTTAGTAACGGTTGCTAAAATCATTTTCCTCTTACAAACAGAAATCTTCATCTCTTTTCTGTTTCAGAGTAAATAGTACATACCAGCACTATTTTAAAATAACAAACTCTTGATTGAATAATAAAAACTACAGTTAAACACTAAAAAACTCTAAGCCATCTCCGTGGAGATGTTGCCTGTACAACGGCAAAGAGAATGACTGGGGAAGGCGGAGCCTAGGAGGGATCATGTGACCAGCTTTGCTGGGCTCTTTGCCATTTCCTGTTGGGGAAGAGAATATCCCACAAGTAAGGATGACGCCGTGGACCGGACACACCTATGTTGGAGAAATACACTTTTATAAGAGTATGTATCTCTATTAATAAGCCTGATACCAGTCGCTATCACTGCATTTAAGGCTTTACTTACATTACTTCGGTATCAGCAGTATTTTCTAGCAAATTCCATCCCTAGAAAAATATTTTAACTGCACATACCTTTTTGCAGGAAGACCTGCACGCTATTCCCCCTCTGAAGTTACCTCACTCCTCAGAATATGTGAGAACAGCAAAGGATCTTAGTTACTTCTGCTAAGATCATAGAAAAGATTCTTCTTCTAAATACTGCCTGAGATAAACAGTACACTCCGGTACCATTTAAAAATAACAAACTTTTGATTGAAGAAATAAACTAAGTATAAAACACCACAGTCCTCTTACGACCTCCATCTTAGTTGAGAGTTGCAAGAGAATGACTGGGTATGACAGTGAGGGGAGGAGCTATATAGCAGCTCTGCTGTGGGTGATCCTCTTGCAACTTCCTGTTGGGAAGGAGAATATCCCACAAGTAATGGATGATCCGTGGACTGGATACACTTAACAAGAGAAAAGGATGTTAATTTGTGTTTTTACGCCTTCGCTACCGAGAAATTTAGAGAGACACTTCCTTGTTTTTTGTTTGTTTATTTACCTATCAAAACTATACTTTTTTTTTAGTAGACTACCCGAGGTAATGATCTAGGCCCATTTTGGTATATTTCATGCCACCATTTTCACCGCCAACTGCAATCATATTAAAAATTTTTCACAAACTTTGGGTTTCTCACTGAAATTATTTACATACCGCTTGTGCAATCATGACACAAATAAAGAAGCTCCTCTGGGATCCCCTTTGTTTGGAAATAACAGACATGCATGGCTTTGCCATTGATTTTTGGCAATTGGAAGGCCGCTAATTGCAACTGCACACCACAGTTCTGAAATTTCGGGCAGTGAAGGGGTTAGTTAGCTGGCAAGGGAAATAGTATAGTAATGTAGGTATTCCCCCCTCCTACCCGACACCTCCCTGATCCCTCCCAAACAGCTTTTTCCTCTCAACCATCTTAGGTATAAGGCAGATAGTCTGCCAGTATGCAGTTTAGGGCTTTTTTTTCTATTATATTTTTCTGCAGTGTAGTGATCCCTCCTCAACCCTCCCACCTCAATGATCCCTCCCAAACAGCTCTCTAGCCCTCCCACTAATGGTGGCCATCTTTGGTGTCTGCCAGTACCCAATTTATAGTTTTTTTTCCTGCAGTGCAGGGCTCTTCCCACTTCCACCACTGGGCTGCCCACCAGCTTCCTGCCTTCCCTCCCACACTTCCCGCCAGCACCAAAGGAGATTGTTATAGACAGTGACACAGACCGTGTCACTGTCTGTAACAATCTGGAAACCTGTCTTCATATGGTAACGGTGCACTGATCGTGCTCCGTTACCATATGAAGACAGATGTCTGCAGCTCAAGAACAGCAGTTTTCAGCTGTCAATTGACAACCAAGACTGCTAGAGCTTCCTGAAGCTGCAACGTAGATCTATGTTATGATGTGGGGTGAAGTTTCATTAGCTGTTTATATATTGACAAAATAAGTGTAAAGTTTTAGTGTTAAAGGGACATTATACACTCATTTTTTCTTTGCATAAATGTTTTGTAGATGATCTATTTATATAGCCCATAAAGTTTTTTTGTAAAAAAATTTATAGTTTTGTTTATTTTTAAATAACATTGCTCTGATTTTCAGACTCCTTACCAAGCCCCTAAGTTTTATGTGGATACCGTCAGCTACCTTCTCCAGATTGCTCCTGTTTGTGTAAAGGGTCTTTTCATATGCAAAAGAAGGGGGAGGGTCTTATTTCCCACTTGCAGTGGGCTTTCCAGCTGCCTTTTCAACAGAGCTAAACTGACAGCTTTTAAGTACGTTTTTAAATAGTTTTATACTGGATTTTTATATCAGTATCTGTGCATCTTATTCTTTATAGTAGTGTCTTTTACATGCAGTTATATGAAAATGAGTGTATACGGTCCCTTTAATAAAACAATAGTGGTTGCCATGTTGTAACTTAGGTTACCCTATCTGCTGTGGCAAATTAGGGAAGTTCTGGGGATTACAAATTGCTCAATTTACAGAGCTAAATTATATGAAAAGGGGGCAAAATAAATAATGAATATATATTGCAAAGTTGTTTCATTATGTATAACGAAGTATTTTATAAAAAAAAATCTGAAGATGCTTACAGTCTTTTTAAGTATGGTTGAGGTATTTCAGTCTCTTCAAGGGAAGCAGGAAAAACATAATTTCCAAAGGTACTTTTTTCAGCAAAAGATAAGAAGCTAAATAATTAACTGTATTTTAAAGTTGTTGTTTTATTTAATCTCAATTAAAAAATGTTATGGAGTGTAAATATGGAGTCTGATGTCCCTTTAAACAGAGAAGGTAACATTCTAACGTTTTTAAACAGTTTTATACTGGATTTTTATATCAGTATCTGTGCATCTTATTCTTTATAGTAGTGTCTTTTACATGCAGTTATATGAAAATGAGTGTATACTGTCCCTTTAATAAAACAATAGTGGCTGTCATGTTGTAACTTAGGTTACCCTATCTGCTGTGGCAAATTAGGGAAGTTCTGGGGATTACAAATTGCTCAATTTACAGAGCTAAATTATATGAAAAGGGGGCAAAATAAATAATAAATATATATGGCAAAGTTGTTTCATTATGTATAACGAAGTATTTTATAAAAAAAATCTGAAGATGTTTACAGTCTTTTTAAGTATGGTTGAGGTATTTCAGTCTCTTCAAGGGAAGCAGGAAAAACAATTTTCAAAGGTACTTTTTACAGCAAAAGATAAGAAGCTAAATAATTAACTGTATTTTAAAGTTGAGGTTTTTTTTAATCTCAATTAAAAAATGTTATGGAGTGTAAATTTGGAGTCTGATGTCCCTTTAAACAGAGAAGGTAACATTAATAACATTAGCATATATATCAGTCTCTTACAGTTGCTCTGTTGAGGTGAAGATCTGGATTACTAGAAGCTGTCTTGTCCACTTTCTCCTATAACACAAAAAGTGTACAAAATTTTATGAGGACAGAAAAAGATATATATATATATATATATATATATATATATATATATATATATATACACACACTCACATACATATACACACACACATACATATACACACACACATACTGTACATACATACATATATTTACTGACCCTTTTAAGAAGTCTGTGAGGATACTACTCACTGTAAGGGGCACTTACCGCTTGCACATATGCATTTAGAGCCTGTTGAGATATTTTAGGATTCTGTCCAGTACAAAAGAAGAGCGAGAGATATGCATTTCCAAGGATATCTGGGAGAGTGAAATAAATAAAGTGCTTGGAAAGAGAAGAGAAGAAATTAAGACAAATCACATCAGAGGGAAAAAGAAAGAAAAAAAATCAGAAACAAAAAACAGAGAAACAACAAGGAAATGACATAGAAGTAATATTAACAAGTCTGAATTGTGCCTACAGCTGTGTGTATTCAGGTCACATTATTCCTGGAAGAGACACACAGAGCCTGCCACTTACACCAGGAGGTACCGTCTCGTGTATCCATGCTCACAGCCTGTTTCGCTTGTTTCACGCTGTCCATGATGTTTCTGGAACTCTCATCAGCATCTTGTGAGTGCTGCTGCCTCATTACCATGGACAAGTTACGAAGAGAGACCTTATTTTTACACTGTAATGGGAATAAAAGATAAGCTTAAAATTACAATGTGCAGTATAAGGCAATTTCAGAAACAGAATATTAAAAACCCTAAAGAAAGACTAGATTTTATACTATGCCTAATGGTATTTGGAAAGGAACATACACCTTTATCATCATATACTCAAAGAATTAATAGGTTAAAGATTTTCAATTTCCCTCACATGGTTTAGTGCTCCCAAGAAACACGTTTTAGCAGATGTCACATCCATTTTCTTCCAATACACTTCCCCAAGCTGATTCCAAGCTTCTACAAGTCCCGGATCCAGTTTGACTGCTTTAGAGAGAATCTCCTCAGCCTCCTGGCTGTAATTTGCTGTTACATTCAAAGCCTTTCCCTTTAGCATCAGGAAGAAAGCTTTGTTTTTCCAGCAATCTAAAGAATATGAAAATAAATGAAAACTCAGTATACATAAGTGATGATAACCCCGCTTCCCTGAGGTCCTGTTTAAAGGGACAATCAACACCAGAATTGTTGTTGCTTAAAAAGATAGATTATCTCTTTATTACCCATTCCCTAGTTTTGCATAACCAACACAGTTATATTAATACACATTTTTACCTCTGTGATTACCTTGTATCTAAGCCTCTGCAAACTGCCCCCTTATTTCAGTTCTTTTGACAGACTTGCATTTTAGCTAATCAGTGCTCACTCCTAGGTAACTTCACGTGCGTGAGCTCAGTGCTATCTATATGAAACACATGAACTAACGCCCTCTAGTGGTGAAAAACTGTTAAAATGCATTCAGATTAGAGGCGGACTTCAAGTTCCAAGAAATTAGCATATGGACCTCCTAGGTTTAGCTTTCAACTAAGAATACCAAGAGAGCAAAGCATAATTGGTGATAAAAGTAAATTAGAAAGTTGCTTAAAATTACATGTCCTAACTGAATCATGAAAGTTCTTTTTGGACTTTGTCCCTTTAAGCCCTCTCTTACCATCTATCTCTTCTATCTGGGAAAGGGTTTGCTCCATTTCATGTATCACATCATCCTGTTTCCTTGCAGCATCGTCCACACTGTGTGTCTCAAAATAGTGGTCTCGAAAATAATAAAGTTTGTCCACAAGTTCCTATTAATAATTAAAAAAAAAATGTTTTAATTATTAACGGAAAAAAAGAACAGTTGAGAAATGTTTTCACAAGACACAGGGCTCTGCTTATACTTACTCCAGGGCAATAAATCTACATACAGACAATTTACAGCATGGGAAAGAATCATCTACAGCTACAGTCCAATACTACAGAAGTTTGCTGTCTTACACAAATAAATAATAATAATCATAGAGAAGAACAAGTTTTTCATAAAATTCACGTGGGTAAGTTTTTATATGTTACAAATAATGATAAACATTGTTATAACCCAGCCATAATGCTTCACATTAATCTCACACAACCATGCGCTGCACGCAAGTGTACTGGGGTGAAGTTAAAAGAACAGTAAAATTAAAATGAAACTCATGACTCAGATACAGCATGTAATTTTAAACATCTATCCAATTTACTTCTATTATCGAATTAGCTTTGATTCTCATGGTATCCTTTGTTGAAGGGCATATTTAGGTAGGCTCAGTATCAACAATGCAAAGCTCTAAGCAAGCTGGTAATTGATGGCTAAACCCATACGCTTCTTGTCATTGGCTCGCCAGATGTGTTTAGATAGCTCCCAGTAGTGCACTGGTGCTCCTGACCCTACTCTTCAACAAAGCAAAATAACAAAAATAAGTAAATAGCAATATTTCATATGCTCTATATGAGTCATGAAAGAGCTGGTCCTAAGCGGAAACTGCCGTTGATACAATCAGAAGCGTTACTCACATGACTTAGCCGTGTAACTAGCGCTACTGATTGGATCAGCAGTAGTGTTTCTAAAGGGTGTTTAACTCCTTTGCGGGAGGTTAAACACATAATATTGCAGGATCGCTAGTCTTAAAATATTTAAAGGGACATTCTACACCTTAGTCTTCTTAAAGTCTTACCTTAGATTAAGCTGCAAACATCCTACTGCACCCTTTCTATATCATGCAGCAGGAACAGTAAAAAATATATTTTAAAATTAATATTGTTTCTGGCCACTTTGAAATGGCTGCCAAGCTCCACCCACTAATGACATCACGATCTGCGCTACATCAAGGCCCTCTGCTGAATAGCATTGACAGTCTGTTGAATTCAACTAGTGAGTTTTTTGTGATTGGATGCCATATGCAGGCTAGATTGTGATGTCATCAGTGGGCTGAGCTTAGCAGCCATTTCAAACTGTCCAGAAACAATATTCATTTTAAAATAACTTTTTTACTGTTCCTGCTGCATGATATAGAAAGGGTGCAGGAGGATATTTGCAGCTTAATCTAAGGTAAGACTTTAAGATGACTAAGATGTAGACTGTCCCTTTAAAGGGCCATAATAGTAGAAAAATCACATGCTCTAATTTGTTAGAGCAGGTCAATTTTGAACTATTATGGCCTTTTAAATATAAGAAACAAATGTGAAGTTTTAGTTTAGAGCCCCCTAAACTTTGGTTTCCCTTATGTCATATTTTCTATTGAGGACAATTAGGGACAGATGAAGTATACAAACAATGGGTATGTGGAATATACCAATATTAAAGTAATTTTATTTACTTAAGGGTTTAAAGAACCTGTTATGTTGCTGAATACTGCACAACCATCTTTGCCCACTTCATCTGTCCCTAAAAGTCCCCATAAAAAAAAAAAAAATGAAAAAAAAAAAATCAGATAATGGGAAGCATAGGTTTCAACGTGGTGCGCCCATTACTTTATAAAAACTTTGGGGAATAAGAAAGCCCACAATTTTCAGACTTAGGGACACTCAAGTCAAAATAAAACGTTCATGATTCAGATAGAACATGCAATTGTAACCCCTTAACGACCAACGGTGTATGGGGTACGTCCTCCAAAAAAATACAGTTAACGACGTCGTCGGTCTTTGAAAGCGATGGAAGCGATCCTGACCGCTTCCAGCCGCTTTCATGTTATTGCAGTGATGCCTCGATATCGAGGCATCCTGCAATAACACTACTTGGCCATCTGATGCAGAGAGAGCTCCTCTGTGGCCCTCTCTGCATCGGACATCGATGCCCGTGATCGTTAGTGGGTGGGAGCTGACGTGGGAGGTGGGTGGGCAGCCATCGGTGAAGTCCAGTAGTGAGAGGGTGTCAGGGTCGGGGGGGGGGAATCACTACACTATGGAACATTTTCACAAGTTAAGTGGGGGGAGAGGAATTCGGATCTAAGGGATCTGGGAGGGGGGTTAGTCTTTGGGGGGGGGGGGAGCTACACTACAGAAAAAAAAGGGAAAATAGGGCGAAAGGCAAAAAAAATAAAAATTTTATTGTAAACTGGGTACTGGCAGACAGCTCCCAGTACCCAAGATGGCGCAACTTAGGTAGAGGGAGAGGGTTAGAGAGCTGTTTGGGGGGGGGGGGGGAGTCAGGTAGGTTGGGGGCTAAGGGGGATCCTACACAGCAGAATATGGCTTAAAAAAACCCCCAAAAAAAACTTATTTTAGTACTGGCAGACTTTCTGCCAGTACTTAAGATGGCGGGGACAATTGTGGAGTGGGGGAGGAAAGAAAGCTGTTTGGGAGGGATCAGGGGGTCTGATGTGTCAGGTTGGAGGCTGATCTCTACACTAAAGCTAAAATGAACCCAGCAAGCTACCTACAAGCTCCCTAATTAACCCCTTCACTGCTAGACATAATACACGTGTGATGCGCAGCGGCATTTAGCGGCCTTCTAATTACCAAAAAGCAACACCAAAGCCATATATGTCTGCTATTTCTGAACAAAGGGGATCCCAAAGAAGCATTTACAACCATTTGTGCCATAGTTGCACAAGCTGTTTGTAAATAATTTCAGTGAGAAACCTACGGCTAGATTACGAGTCTTGCGTTAGGGTTAAAAAGCAGCGTTGAGAGGTCCCAACGCTGCTTTTTAACGCCCGCTGGTATTACGAGTCTTGAAATGACAGGCTCACCGCTCACTTTTTTAGTCCAGACTCGGAAATACCGCAAATCCACTTACGTCAATTGCGTATCCTATATTTTCAATGGGACTTGCATAGCGCCGGTATTACGAGTCTGACCAAAAGTGAGCGGTACAACCTCTCCTGTCAAGCCTGGTACTGCATTTTAAAGTCAGTAGTTAAGAGTTCTTAATTCCGATTGGCTGATAGAATTCTATCAGCCAATCGGAATTGAAGGGACGCCATCTTGGATGACGTCATTTAAAGGAACCTTCATTCTTCAGTTGGACGTCGTTTGAAGAGGATGCTCCGCGTCAGATGTCTTGAAGATGGAGCCGATCCGCGCCGGATGTATGAAGATAGAAGATGCCGTCTGGATGAAGACTTCTGCCCGCCTGGAGGACCTCTTCTGCCGGCTTCGTGGAGGACTTCGGCCCGGTTGGGTGAAGACTTCTCAAGGTAGGGTGATCTTCAAGAGGTTAGAGTTAGGTTTTTTTAAGTGGTGATTGGGTGGGTTTTAGAGTAGGGTTGGTTGTGTGGGTTGTGGGTTTTAATGTTGGGGGGGTATTTGTACTTTTTTTTTTACAGGTGAAAGAGCTGATTACTTTGGGGCAATGCCCCGCAAAAGGCCCTTTTAAGGGCTATTTGTAATTTAGTGTAGGGTAGGGCTTTTTTTTTTTTTTTTTGTTAGGGGGATTAGAGTAGGTGCAATTAGTTTAAATTCACAGTACATACGTTTATGTATTTGTGATTGGCTGATGGCTATCACATGATACAGGGGGAGTGGAAATAGATATAACTTTGCAATTTGTCAGAAAACAAATCTACTACTCATTTCAAAATGTGCTATTGCTTTGTCTTGTTATTCCAGATCTGTTGATTATGCAAATATACTGTATTTACTGGTCCTTTAAATTACAGGAAAAGGGGACAAAATTAACAATGAACATATATCACAAAACTTTTTTCCCTACAATAACATTTTATGTTACAAGTGTTTAATGTCTCTTTAAAGGAACATTCTAATATGAAAAATAATTTTTTACATTATTAGAACACACCATTCTTGCATTATTGACACAAAAGGTAACTGTATTGTAATCAGACAGGTAAAGTCTTGCAGGACACAGATGGTAACTGTCAGGTTGTACAATGGCTGTTTGATTATCTAACTGACCATGTCTTGTCTGGGAGTTGAAAAGCTTGCAGCTCCTGAGTAGTACTTTCCTACATGTTTACCCCCTTTGACCACACAGCTATTTAGGATCAGCAATGCAAATATAATGATTTAGATCAGGCATGAACGAATTTGCTCATAATCTAGGAGCCAGAAACTTTTGGCCATACATATGACATTAATAGATACAAATCAATTATTTAAATCAGATTTTATTTTATTTAAATAGGATTTTTTTTTTTTTATATAAATAAAATGCTTTTTGAGATACGTTAAAATCTAGAGGTTATTCATCCTGAAATAAGGTTTTGTGTTTAACTTTGTAGCAAGGTGATGTACAGTACATTTATGGCTGACATTTTTATTTTTTTTGGTAAATTAATTCCATTAATCCATTCTCAATTACATGCACTCTCACAGGTGTTTTTAAAATTATTTGGAGCATTTTTTTCTATCTAGAAGATATTACCACATATTCTTGGTTTTGTAGTTCTCAAAACTGTGAATTTGCATCTGCTGAATTTAACATACAAAGTTGAGAAATTATATCTTAAAGGGTAATAAGTCTATAATCAAATTTGCTTCATTCTATTTGTGTCGTTTGTTGAAGGAGCAGCAATACAATACTGGGAGATAGCTGAACTCTTAACTAAAGTGCTAAAAAGTACACTAACACCCATAAACTACCTATTAACCCCTAAACCGAGGCCCCCCCACATCGCAAACACTAAAATAAATATTTTAACCCCTAATCTGCCGAACCGGAAATCGCGCCACTATAATAAACCTATTAACCCCAAAACCGCCTTATTCCCGCATCGCACACTAGTTAAATATTTTTAACCCATAATCTGCCTGCCCTAACATCACCGACACCTACCTACATTTATTAACCCCTAATCTGCCGCCCCAACGTTGCTGCCACTATATTAAATGTATTAACCCCTAAACCTAACACCCCCTAACTTAAATACAATTTTAATAAATCTAAATAAAATTACCATTATTAACTAAATCATTCCAATTTAAAACTAAATACTTACATGTAAAATAAACCCTAAGATAGCTACAATATAACTAATAGTTACATTGTATCTATCTTAGGGTTTATTTTTATTTCACAGGCAACTTTGTATTTATTTTAACTAGGTACAATAGTTATTACATAGTTATTAACTATTTAATAACTACATAGTTAAAATAAAGACAAATTTACCTGTAAAATAAAACCTAACCTATGTTACAATTACACCTAACACTACACTATAATTAAATTAATTACCTAAACTAAATACAATAAATTACAATTTAAATTATCTAAAGTACAAAGAAAACCCCCCACTAAATTACAGAAAATAATAAAATAATTACAAGAATTTTAAACTAATTACACCTACTCTAATCCCCCTAACAAAATAAAAAAGCCCTACCCTACACTAAATTACAAATAGCCCTTAAAAGGGCCTTTTGCGGGGCATTGCCCCAAAGTAATCAGCTCTTTTACCTGTAAAAAAAAAAAGTACAAATACCCCCCCAACATTAAAACCCACAACCCACACAACCAACCCTACTCTAAAACCCACCCAATCACCACTTAAAAAAACCTAACTCTAACCTCTTGAAGATCACCCTACCTTGAGAAGTCTTCACCCAACCGGGCCGAAGTCCTCCAGACGGGCAGAAGTCTTCATCCAGACGGCATCTTCTATCTTCATCCATCCGGCGCGGATCGGCTCCATCTTCAAGACATCTGACGCGGAGCATCCTCTTCAAAATAAAAAAAAGCCCTACCCTACATTAAATTACAAATAGCCCTTAAAAGGGCCTTTTGCGGGGCATTGCCCCAAAGTAATCTGCTCTTTTACCTGTAAAAAAAAAAAGTACAAATACCCCCCCCCCAACAGTAAAACCCACCACCCACACAACCAACCCTACTCTAAAACCCACCCAATCCCCCCTTAAAAAAACCTAACTCTAACCCCTTGAAGATCACACAACCTTGAGATCCAATCAGCCAATAGGATTGAGCTGGCATTCTATTGGCTGATTGGATCAGCCAATAGAATGCAAGCTTAATCCTATTGGCTGATTGCATCAGCCAATAGGATTTTTTCTACCTTAATTCCGATTGGCTGATAGAATTCTATCAGCCAATCGGAATTGAAGGGACGCCATCTTGGATGACGTCATTTAAAGGAACCTTCATTCTTCAGTTGGACGTCGTTTGAAGAGGATGCTCCGCGTCAGATGTCTTGAAGATGGAGCCGATCCGCGCCGGATGGATGAAGATAGAAGATGCCGTCTGGATGAAGACTTCTGCCCGTCTGGAGGACCTCTTCTGCCGGCTTCGTGGAGGACTTCGGCCCGGTTGGGTGAAGACTTCTCAAGGTAGGGTGATCTTCAAGAGGTTAGAGTTAGGTTTTTTTAAGTGGTGATTGGGTGGGTTTTAGAGTAGGGTTGGTTGTGTGGGTGGTGGGTTTTAATGTTGGGGGGGTATTTGTACTTTTTTTTACAGGTAAAAGAGCTGATTACTTTGGGGCAATGCCCCGCAAAAGGCCCTTTTAAGGGCTATTTGTAATTTAGTGTAGGATAGGGCTTTTTTTATTTTGGGGGGCTTTTTTATTTTGTTAGGGGGATTAGAGTAGGTGTAATTAGTTTAAAATTCACAGTACTGTACATACGTTTATGTATTTGTGATTGGCTGATGGCTGTCACATGATACAGGGGGAGTGGAAATAGATATAACTTTGAAATTTGTCAGAAAACAAATCTACCACTCATTTCAAAATGTGCTATTGCTTTGTCTTGTTATTACAGATTTGTTGATTATGCAAATATACTGTATTTACTGGTCCTTTAAATTACAGGAAAAGGGGACAAAATTAACAATGAACATATATCACAAAACTTTTTTCCCTACAATAACATTTTATGTTACAAGTGTTTAATGTCTCTTTAAAGAGACATGTCTCTTTTAAAGAATATCTAGAAGATATTACCACATATTCTTGGTTTTGTAGTTCTCAAAACTGTGAATTTGCATCTGCTGAAATTAGCATACAAAGTTGAGAAATTATATCTTAAAGGGTAATAAGTCTATAATCAAATTTGCTTCATTCTATTTGTGTCGTTTGTTGAAGGAGCAGCAATACAATACTGGGAGATAGCTGAACACATTGGTGAGCCAATGACAAGAGGCATATATATGCCACCACTAATCAGTAGCTAGCTCCCAGTAGTGCATTGCTGTGCCTACCTAATTATCCTTTTCAAGAAAGGATAACAAAAAATGAAACAAATTTGATAACAGAAGTACATTGGAAAGTTGGTTAAACTGAATGTTATAGATCCTGGTTTCTCAACAGCCTGGCCGTGGCTCAGTACTGGGCCCTGATGGCCTTTCTGGTGGGCCACGACCTGACATGCCCCAGCTGTATGCTTCGACAGGCCTGCCGCTCGACACTTAAGGAATGCCTGGCAGGCCTGTTAGGGTGCCATTGCACATGTGCTTGTGTGCTGTACACATGTAGTGGCAGTTCAGTGGGAGGACAAAGCAGGACAAGGAGCAGATGGGACTGGACCCAGACACCACAGATAAGTAAGTGATACCAGCCCCCTGACACCAATGAAAGTATATATTTTCTTCCCCCCACTGACAATACATTTTAAAGGGACATTAAACACTTTGAGATGGTAATATAAAATTATAATTTGTGTAATATATATATATATATATATATATATATATATATATATATATATATATATATATATATAACATTTTAAATTAGGGGGAGATAAAAGGTGAGTTTAAAATCTTCCACTACGCACAAAATATAGAAAAAATAACTCATTGTGTAGTTCATTAACAAATCTAGACAGGCCCAGAGGCTTGTTTTCCCACAGAAAACCTCTGAATTACATTGTTTCCAATGCAGCAAAGGATTCTGGGTAAGATATGCAAATTAAGTACTCAATGACACACCTTTTTACTTCAGTCTGCTTTTCAGCAGGTTCCCTTTACGCCAAAGTATCGCTGTTCACACAGCTTATAAACTTAGCTAGGGTTAGTGCAGTGATTCATAACCATCCCAGGACAGACTGGATCACTGCACTAACCCTAGCTAAGTTTATACGCTGTGTGAACAGCGATACTTTGGCGTAAAGGGAACCTGCTGAAAAGCAGACTGAAGTAAAAAGGTGTGTCATTGTGTACTTAATTTGCATCTCTTACCCAGAATCCTTTGCTGCATTGGAAACAATGTAATTCAGAGGTTTTCTGTGGGAAAACAAGCATCTGGGCCTGTCTAGATTTGTTAATGAGCTACACAATTAGTTTATATATATATATATATATATATATATATATATATATATATATAAACTACAATATATTTATTTTGGCCCATTCTCCTGTAATTACATTCTGAAATTGTGAGCTTTTCAGTTCCTATTAGAAATGGAAGTGCAGAACACAAATTCTGTACAGCCATTGGCTGCACACCCTAGTTACCTATTTATAACTGTCCCTAATTGGCCAAAGCAGAGAAAGTAACCTAAGTTAAATAAATAATGGCAGCTCCCATTGTTTTTCTCAATATTTAAACAGCTAATGAAACTTAAAAAATACATCTACATGTTATACTCAGATGAATCTTTTCTTTGAATTCATCATTCTTTCTTGCATTTATTTACGGCTAGATTTAGAGTTCTGCGGCCAAAGGGGTGCGTTAGCTACGCGTGTATTTTTTTCCCCCGCACCTTTTAAATACCGCTGGTATTTAGAGTTCACAGAAGGGCTGCGTTAAGCTCCAAAAAGGGAGTGTAGAGCATAATTTACCGCCACTGCAACTCTAAATACCAGCGGTGCTTACGGACGCGGCCAGCTTCAAAAACGTGCTCGTGCACGATTCCCCCATAGGAAACAATGGGGCAGTTTGAGCTGGAAAAAAACATAACACCTGCAAAAAAGCAGCGTTCAGCTCCTATGGGGAAACACTTCCTAAGTCTGCACCTAACACCCTAACATGAACCCCGAGTCTAAACACCCCTAACCTTACACTTATTAACCCCTAATCTGCCTCCCCCGCTATCGCTGACCCCTGCATATTATTTTTAACACCTAATCTGCCGCTCCATACACCGCCGCAACCTACATTATAGCTATGTACCCCTAATCTGCTGCCCCTAACACCGCCGACCCCTATATTATATTTATTAACCCCTAATCTGCCGCCCCCAACGTCGCCGCCACCTACAATTATTAACCCCTAATCTGCCGACCGGACCTCACCGCTACTATAATAAAGTTATTAACCCCTAATCCGCCTCACTCCCGCCTCAAAAACCCTATAATAAATAGTATTAACCCCTAATCTGCCGACCGGACCTCGCCGTTACTCTATTAAATGTATTAACCCCTAAAGCTAAGTCTAACCCTAACACTAACACCCCCCTAAGTTAAATATAATTTTATTCTAACAAAATAAATTAAATCTTATTAAATAAATTATTCCTATTTAAAGCTAAATACTTACCTGTAAAATAAATCCTAATATAGCTACAATATAAATAATAATTACATTGTAGCTATTTTAGGATTAATATTTATTTTACAGGCAACTTTGTATTTATTTTAACCAGGTACAATAGCTATTAAATAGTTAATAACTATTTAATAGTTACCTAGTTAAAATAATTACAAAATTACCTGTAAAATAAATCCTAACCTAAGTTACAATTAAACCTAACACTACACTATCATTAAATAAATTAAATACAATTATCTACAAATAAATACACTAACTAAAGTACAAAAAATAAAAAAAGAACTAAGTTACAAAAAATAAAAAATATAATTTACAAACATTATAAAAAGATTGCAACAATTTTAAGCTAATTACACCTACTCTAAGCCCCCTAATAAAATAACAAACCCCCCCAAAATAAAAAAAATGCCCTACCCTATTCTACATTTAAAAGATACCAGCTCTATTACCTTACCAGCCCTTAAAAGGGCCTTTTGCGGGACATGCCCCAAAGAATTCTGCTCTTTTGCCTGTAAAATAAAAATACAACCCCCCCCAACATTAAAACCCACCACCCACATACCCCTACTCTAACCCACCGAAACCCCCCTTAAAAAAACCTAACACTACCCCCCTGAAGATCTTCCTACCTTGAGTCGTCTTCACTCAGCCGAGCCGAATTCTTCATCCAAGCGGGGGCTGAATAGGTCCATCATCCGGCTGAAGTCTTCATCCAAGCGGCGGCTGAAGAGGTCTTCCATCCGGCTGAAGTCTTCTATCAAGCGGCATCTTCAATCTTCTTTCTTCCGGCTCCATCTTCATCCCCCCGACGTGGAACATCCTTCACAACGAACTCCCGACGAATGAAGGTTCCTTTAAGGGACGTCATCCAAGATGGTGTCCCTTCAATTCCGATTGGCTGATAGAATCCTAATTAAGGTAGGAAAAATCTGATTGGCTGATTGAATCAGCCAATCAGATTCAAGTTCAATCGGATTGGCTGATCCAATCAGATTGAGCTCGCATTCTATTGGCTGTTCCGATCAGCCAATAGAATTATACTGCAGAATTATGTAACATTAAATTAAAGACAGCTTTAAAAAAATCAAAAGATTTGATAGCTTTTAACCCTCAAAGTTGCACTTACCTGGTCTTCTCTCCAGGCTCTTCTGATCATGTCTTCTTTTTCAAAAGCGGTCTGCAGGCCCGCTGACTAATCTCAGTGCGCCCGATTGCACTACTGAACTTAATGAAGCGTGCTCCCGCTACCAGACCACAATGGGAGCGCACTACATTCAGTTCAAAAAGAAGACATGATCAGAAGCGCCTGGAGAGGAGACCAGGTAAGTGCAACTTTAAGGGCTAAAATATATAAAATCATTTGATTTTTAAAGCTGTCGCTAAGAAAATGTTACATTATTCTGCACTATGTGCAAAATTATGTAATATTATTTTTTACATTTACTGTCCCTTTAAAGGGATATGAAACCCACATTTATTCTTTAAGGATTCAGATAGAGCATGCAATTTTAATCAACTTTCTAATTTACTCCTATTATAATTTTTCTTCCTTCTTTTGGTATCTTTATTTGAAAAAGCAGGAATGTAAGTTTAGGATCTGGCCCATTTTTGGTTCAGAACCTGGGTAGAGCTTGCTGATTGGTGGCTAAATGTAGCAACCAATCAAGCAAGCGCTACCCATGCTCTATCTAAATCATGAAAGAAAAAAATTGTGGGTTTCATATCCCTTTAAGAGAACAGAAGGGGCAGGCTACCCCAGTCTCTTTCCATAACTGCACATGTGCAAACAGAGTTCATGCTATATCTGCATATTAGTTTGTAATTGGTTAGCAATGGTTCTTTTGTTCTGGGGGATAGGGAAATCAGAGAAAACATAAAATAATATGCTCATTTTACAAAACAAAGCTGCATTATTCACTGCAAAAGTCTTCTCAGATATGAAGGTACATTGTTATAAAGCTTAAAATGTGTGTTTAATACCCCTTTTCATGTTGACTTTACCATCCCTTTAATCCTATTGTTCCCCTGCAATTCTATGTTCACAGAATCAACCCATTACTAAGTTTCAAGAGGCTCGATGAATATCAGATTGTTTGGAGTGGAATAGATCTGCACAAAAACCTGGGCGGAGGGTTAAAAAAACCCAAAAAAAAACCTAAGGACCCCTTCTTCCCATTAAAGGGAATCCGGAGTTTGAGCCCAGACTAGATTCCAGATTTTTTCATATTTGTTCACAAAAGGGACTTAGATAGATGATTCAATGCCTGAATAAAGAAGCAAGTTCTATCAAGCTTTTTGAACATCTAGTTCAAGAATTTGACCTGAGGAATAAAGATTTTTTTGTGTACCTTCAGGTTAGACACTTTCAGCAAAGGAGATTTGCAAAAACACTCTACTGCCCTCCTTTATAAAACGTCATAGTTCACCAAGGTAAAAAGGATATCAATTTATTATATGCTAAAGGGGCCGTTGATCTGGAGAATCTGCAACTTGCTGACTTTAATGATGCTTTCTCTAGAATTGATATACAACATTGATAACTAGGAAGGCGTTACACATGAAAATAGAGAGAAGTTTATGCTCTAGATGCCAGTCGGGGAAGCAGACCTTCTTCACTGTTTCTGGCAATGTCCTAAGGTTCAAAAATTTTGGTCTAGAATCGGATTCTGGTTGAATACATTTTTAGATACTAAAATTATCCTCAATAAATATTATATTATCTTATTATGTAACATGGGGAATATTCAGAACAGAGAACTTATTCACTCAGCTATCTTAATTGGTAGACAACTTATTCTTAAATCTTGGAAGGATAAACATAGCCCCAGCTTTCAAGTTTTTCTTCAGGAAATTAGATTTCAAATAGCAGTGGAGCAATATGAGGCTCTAACCCAACCCGGATAGTAAAATTAAGCAGTTCTTAAAGAAATGGGATAAGGTTCTCATTTCCCTTCTGATAACCTATCAACTTCAAATCCTCTATCCTATGAGACAGTCGAAAGAATTTAGCCTCCAACTGGTATCCTCCTGTGGAGTGGAAAAATATCTTGTAATATTGACAGATTAAGGGGGGGGGACGGAGATATAGGGGTGGTTTTTTTTGTTTTTTTCTCCCGTTTTGTTTTTTTGTTTTCATTATAATAGATAAAACTCCAACAATAGGTCTGTTTGGGATATTTGTTTGTATAATTATTTGGGGGTTTCAAAGCGTAACCCTTAGTTACAGATTTTGGAATGAATTTATTTGTTTATGCATTCAAGAAATATATGTCTTGATGAGTATATTTAGGACTATCCTTTTCTGTCATATATTTCTGATTTAACTCTGTCCATAGATTTGGATATATTTTCTTTGATCTGTTTTACCCCGTACTACTGTATAAACATTCCTGTTGTTGGTCAATAAAAAAAAAAAAAAACCCTAAGGACGGAGGGGTAAGCAGTGAAATGAAAGCAAAACGTATAATGATATTGTTTAAAATAAATAAAAATATTTACATTGTTATTATTTAGGCAATGAATATTTTTCTCCTTCCAATAAAGTACAGCTGAAAAGTGTAGAGTTCGAATAAATTTAGGTGTACAGGGCAGATATGTAAATATGCTGTATGCACTGTAAAAGTGTTCACTGAAACACACATACACACAGTATATATATATTACTAAAAATTCTGTAAAAATGCAAAATCGCCACTTTGCACTGCTTCCTCTATATATACTGTGTCCCTAAATGGATATACTAACTGCTTTTGAATATTTATCGGTTCTGATTTAATAAAGGGATACCATTTTGCAAAATATTTTCCTATATCTAACTGCAGATAGGATATAAGATCAACCTGTTCTATTATCATCTGGAATCTTAGTTTAGAGATAAATTTCTTAAAGTTAGGTTCTTTCTTATCTTTCCAGATTGCAAATATAATCGTCGACCACATAAGATGGCATTGCTAATTAACTTAATTTTTAAGAGTCTAGGATTTGATTCTTGGGTAAATAGAACATCATAGATCATAAGCCTTATTTTTTTGCTTGGTTACTTTAGATAACCAATAGGAAATTTTATTCCATAACCTATTGACTTTAGGACAATACCAGATACAGTGAGCAATGTCTGATTTTGGCCTATAACATCTCATACAGTGATATATAGTACTCTTGGACCGTCTGGACATCTCTTGTGGGATTAAGTAAACAGCATTAATCAATTTGATGTGTTTCGCGCCACGAGATAGAGAGCGTTGACATTCTAAATCTGGTAAAACTTTTTGTGACCTGTATCTTAGTAATATCTATACTTTTATTTTGCCAAATGCGTATTATATGATCTAGGTTTTTATCACCCACCCTGTTCAATATCCTATTGTACCAATAGGATATGGATGTATGATCGTTCTTGTATAACTTAAGACCTGCATTTATATCTTTCCAGTCTGCAGGGGGTCGCTTAACTAGAAACAGGTTCAACTCTTAATAGAAGTATTTTAGTTAAAGTGAAAGTCAATTTTAAGAAACGTAAATTATGCTATGCATTCACCAAATCTAAAACTATAGTCGCTAAGATTTTTTCTTTATAATCGTGTACAATATAAAAATATTTAGCTTTTATTTTTGGTACCTTTTGTTATGTTCATCCGCCCCCTGCTAGCTTCCTGCATTTCTAGTGTAATACGTAAGAGCGGTCCCATCTGCTGTATATGTATTGAGCCGTGCTCGCTCTCGTGCAGACAATTGTTTTGCACATGCGCAATAATACCCTCTCCACTCAGATACATATTATACAATGATCAAAAAAATGTAATATGGAATGCTTGATTAGTATCCAATACATTTTATTTTTTTCAATCGTAAATGAGAAATATTACAATTTTGATGATATGAATAAACACATGAATAGCATATAATTAAAATATAAAAGCTACATCTATTGCTCTATATGACTCACTAGTTACTGAATTTGTTTGCCGTACACTTGTATCTTCGTCCGATCGCTTTTTTTCTGAATGCTGTTATGTAAGTCAAAGGAATTCCCTTTTCATTGAGATGCGCATGCGGCTATCATGAAAGCGCATCTACACATGGAGGAAATTCTGTGATGGCCGCATGCGCATTTCAACCCGGGGGCATAGACAGAACAGTTTGAGACGCCACTGGGGGACCAATGAATTAGATCTAGAGGTATTCCTCACCGCACACCCAAAACATTTTTTTCATGCGGGCGGAGGAACGCCAAACAAGTATAGCGGCTTGAAAGGTACCAAAGTAGGATTTTAAACAAGTTTATTAAAAAAATGATGAATGAAAGTTAACTTATTTGTTTAAGTATTTTCATGAAATATATAGTGATTTGGTATAGTTTACTTTCCCTTTAATAAATGTAACCCCTTGACAGGGCTAAAACAAAGTAAAATACAAGCTACAGTGAAATAATAAAAAAACTAACACACACGCTGGAGCATTTTCTGTTTGCAGTTTTATGTTGCTTTAAATTTTGATTTTTATGCCCCTTTAAAGGGGAACAAAGGAACAATTTGAAATTCCATTAGAACAGAGCTTGAAAAATAACGAATGTCAGGGAGCCTAAAATTGGTCCTGAAAACTGCCATGACCAGAGATGCACCAAGATTTACTCCTCTGGTGAAAGTAATTAGGGCTGTTCATTGGGGGTTCTGAGCAATACTTCTACTATGTGTTTGACCCATTTGTGGGTTTAACGACAGAGGTGCAGGGTCACTAGTCTTGAAGGGACCTTAAACACTCTTAGATGGTAATATCAACGATAAACTGTATATATGCAAAAAAACTCTGCAATATACTTATATAATTTATATTGCCCCCTTTTCCTATAATTCCATTCGGAAATTGTGAGCTTTTTTGGTTCATGTTAGAAATGGAAGTGCAGAACACTGTTATATTCCACACAGCCATTGGCTGCACACTCTAGTGACCTATTTATAACTGTCCCTTGTTGGCTACAGCAGAAAAGGTAACCTAAGTTACAACATGGCAGCTCCCATTGTTTAATAGACACTAAAACTTTACACTTATTTTGTCAATATTTAAACAACTAACAAAACTTTAAAAAATACATCTACATGTTATTCTCAGACTAATCCTTTCTTTGAATGCATCATTCTATCTAACATGTATTTAGTATTTAAAGGGACACTGTAAGTAAATATTTTCTATGCCTGTTACTAACTACCCCAAATACGCTTTTTATCAATAGCATTTCATTAACATATCTCTACCGTATATCAGAAATCTTGTCTGCAAATTTAATTGTTTTCCAAACCCACTCCATGTGTATCCTTTGCTCTGTACCAATCCGTTTACAATACCTAGGTTTCAAAATGGCGCTTTAAACACAAAGTTATTGGTTTAAGTATTTTGAACACGCAGTGCTGAAAATAGTGGGCAGGATAATGTGACATCATCGGCGAATAAAAGATATAACTTTTAGAACGTTATGAAACTTCGTTTTGGAGAAAATATAGGTCAGTAGGTTTTAATTAATGTTTATTAACTTTAATATGTTAGTTGTTTAGCTTAAAAATTATAACAGAAAGTGATCCTTTAATGTCCCTTTAAAATGACATGCTGTGACAAATTAGAGCATGCAATTTTTCTAGTATAGTTGACTATAATGGTCCTATAACTATATAACTACAATTGTACATGCTTTTTACGTTTTAACAAACATGTCCTTTAAACAGAGATTGCTGTATTAAAAACGGAGGAGCCAGGAACACACTTGTTTAGGTGCCAGACAATAGTGTCACTGGTTATAGTTGTTTGCAGAGGAATGCTGTAAGTTTGACTTCCTGGATCTGTACCACAAAACAGAGGCATTATTGTGTCAAGTTACTGTAGACAAAGAAACTTGTTTATTGAGCTTTAATTATTGGAAGTATAGAAAATGTGCGCTTTCGATCTCCAAGAAAAAAAGAGAATTTGTGCCCTATATAAATGACAAACAGGTTGTTATAGCAACGGAGCAACTGAAGTGACAAAGTGCAACGGAATACGACGCAGTTTAGCAAATACAGCCAGAGATGCAACAGCCAAGGGCTTAAATATATAACTGGAGGGAACAATGTTTAGAATTGATAAATGTGCAAATATTTTACATGCGCGATATAAACAAAACAGTTACAAGAGTATCTGACTAGAGCTGCGAGGGTTTCTCATAATAAAATTATTATCGGTTGCGTTAAATTGGGAAGAATAAATAGCGTTAGCTAAATAGTCCAGGGTACAGCTGAAAAGTCAATAGTTAGTATGGTACACGCTGAGTAAAGTATAAAAACACAAAGAACCCTTTAACTACACGCACGTCACAGAGACCAACAGGAATAGTGCGAGGTCTTTAAATTACCGTGTAACGTTTACCTGCAATTTATTTCTGATCTCAGCTTCAGTTTCTGTAACCCCCTCAGCCATAGTTACAGAAGAACGAGCTCCTCCCTCTTTGTGAGATTTTTACAATATTGTGTGAGCTATGAGCATGACAAAAATTGGGCTTCCTGTCACAGAGACGCCTAGCGGCTGGGTGGAGTTACAGCAGGCAGTGTTGGCAGCATAGGAAAACCTATTACCCTTCAATGCACTCACATATGTCAATGATGTACAGTATGTTACAGGCAAAATGGGAAACTCGTATATTGTATACAATGCCTAGCACATTTTGGAAAAGTATAAAATGAGCTTTTTCGTCTGACCTTATATATTCACCTAGGGATTTCATAGAATATTAGGGACACGCTTAGCATTTGTGTAGCCATGGGCAAGACACATTTGTGGGACGCCACATCCCTGAACTCATTCCCCTCCCCCCTGTATGGCCCACCCCTGTCCCAACATTCAGTGTTACCTTTATAAAGAATAACAGTATATATATTACACCTCAGTCCTGATACCATACACACGTCTTCATAAACAAAATACAGGATAAACATTGCACCTTCTCATACAAAGTGCAGGGCCCTGGGAGGTGCCCCTCTCGCCCTGCGCAAAGTAAAGTATAAAGGCTGTGACACACTGCAAGCAGAGCGACGCGCAGCATGTAGATGCAGCTGTGCGCGCTCAGTGTGTCTTGCCTTTTCATCTCTGAGCACTCTGCTGCGTCAGGTCGCGTAGCTAAGCGCTCAGAGATGAAATATTTGAACTTCAGAAGCGATGCGACGCGGAGCGAAGCAGCTGCTTTGCCTCGCGCCGCATCGCTTGCAGTGTGTCACAGCCTTAAAGGCTGTGACACACTGCAAGCAGAGCGACGCGCAGCGTGTACATGCAGCTGTGTGCGCTCAGTGTGTCCTGCCTTTTCATCTCTGAGCACTCTGCTGCGTCAGGGCGCGTAGCTGAGCGCTCAGAGATGAAATATTTGAACTTCAGAAGCGATGCGACGCGGAGCGAAGCAGCTGCTTCGCCTCGCGCCGCATCGCTTGCAGTGTGTCACGGGCTTAAAGGCTGTGACACACTGCAAGCGGAGCGGTGCGCAGCGTGTAGATGCAGCTGGGTGCGCTCAGTGTGTCCTGCCTTTTCATCTCTGAGCACTCTGCTGCGTCAGGTCGCGTAGCTAAGCGCTTAGAGATGAAATATTTGAACTTCAGAAGCGATGCGACGCGGAGCGAAGCAGCTGCTTTGCCTCGCGCTGCATCGCTTGCAGTGTGTCACAGCCTTAAAGGCTGTGACACACTGCAAGCGGAGCGGTGCGCAGCGTGTAGATGCAGCTGTGCGCGCTCAGTGTGTCCTGCCTTTTCATCTCTGAGCACTCTGCTGCGTCAGGTCGCGTAGCTGTGCGCTCAGAGATGAAATAATTGAACTTTAGAAGCGATGCGACGCGGTGCGAAGCAGCTGCATCGCCTCGCACCGCATCGCTTGCCGTGTGTCACAGTCTTAATAGAAGACTACGGATGGGAGGGGGCTTTATGAACAAATACAAATGTGAAACCAAAACACATTGCAAATACGGTAAATAGAAACACAGATGAGAAGATGTCATAAAAGAATTTGTATCTGACACCTAAACTAAAGAAAAATCTTCTGATGAACATTGTATCATTTCAATCTTCTCAGATGAGAACATTTTATTAACAAAACCTAAACTCAACAAAAATATTCTAATGAACATCACATCATTTTACACTTCTTTTTATTACACTGGTCTGAACTTGAATGTCATTTTACACAGATGATAAAATTGTATTAATGAATTGTTATCAGAAACCTACCAAATTGTTTTAACAAATTGAAACATTTTATTAACAAAAGCTCAACAAACTAAACAAAACTATTCTGATGAATATTGCATCATTATAGACTTCCATGTATTGCAGCAGTCTGAACTTGAATGACATTTTAAACAGATGAGAAAATTGAAAGGGTTTTCACCTAAGATCACCACTAATTGTCATTTTATTGTTGTGATAGTTAAAGGGACACTGAACCCAAATGCTTTCTTTCATGATTCAGATAGAGCATGCAATTTTAAGCAACTTTCTAATTTACTCCTATTATCAATTTTTCTTCGTTCACGTGCAATCTTTATTTGAAAAAGAAGGCATCTAAGCTTCTTTTTTGTTTCAGAACTGTGGACAGCACTTTTTTTATTGGTGGATGAATTTATCCACCAATCAGCCAGAATAACCCAGGTTATTCACCAAAAATGGTCCGGTGTTCTGTGAAGGGACCGAACTTTGTAAAAGAGCGAACCATGTCACTTCCTGTGACGTTTCATCAGCTGATTCACTCATTTTGCCCCTAATGCACATGCGTGCCGGCGTCATCACATACCTGGACGCATACGTCACGGTGAAACTATTTACACTTGTGAAATTCTGAAACCATTGTATAGCGCATGCGTGGGCTTTTCTATCAGAAATGGGGGTGTTTTATGGAACAATGTTTATTCAACACTGTATTATGTTTATTCAACACTGTATGTGAATTATGGTGTGAAATCGAAATAAATGCATACTTATTTAAACATATTTATTTATATATAACCTCAAACACCTACAAACAAGAAGGCGTGCATTCTAAGCACTTCACTTTATGCTATCGCCACTGCATGTTGTATTTTAAAATAAACATAAAGTGAAGGGCTTTGAATGCACGCCTTCTTGTTTGTAGGCATTTGAGGTTATATACAAATAAATATGTTTAAATAAGTATGCATTTATTTCGGTTTCACACCATAATTCACATACACTGTTGAATAAACATCGTTCCATAAAACACCCCCATTTGTGATAGAAAAGCCCACGCATGCGCTATACAATGGTTTCAGAATTTCACAAGTGTAAATAGTTTCACTGTGACGTATGCGGCCAGGTATGTGATGACGCTGGCACGCATGCGCATTAGGGGCAAAATGAGTGAATCAGCTGATGAAACGTCACAGGAAGTGACATGGTTCGCTCTTTTACAAAGTTCGGTCCCTTCACAGAACACCGGCATCTAAACTTACATTCTTGCATTTCAAATAAAGATACCAAGAGAAGGAAGAAAATTTGATAATAGTAGTAAATTAGAAAGTTGCTTAAAATTGCATGCTCTATCTGAATCACGAAAGAAAAAAAATTGGGTTCAGTGTCCCTTTAAAGGGGCCTTGTACTGTATTCAAAATGTAATTCCTGGTAAATGAATTGATGAAAATTAAACAATATAGCAATATACAGGCATTATTTTTGCAAGCTCAATTGTTGGGCTCCTAAATGATGCAATAAAATCTGTCAAAATAAGTTTCATTTGCAGGATAAATTGCTGAACTATGAATGAGGCAAATTCTGTGGCAAAATCTATTTGATTTACTTGGTAGTGTCACACATTGCCTAAAACGAACTTGATATTCTACAGAATGCCTAGGAAATGTGTACAGATAATTTTATTTGATACTTTGCCTGGACATTTTAGGCATTCTATACAATACCTGAGTTTCATACTTTGCCTGTAACATATACACACAGGGTAATATTTACATGCATACAAAGGCATATTTTCTAATTCATTGGGGTACATCTAATAGGGATCTTCATTCATATATGTTACTTATGTTCTTATGATGCAGTATTTTGTACACTTAGCAAACACTGTTTGATTTTCGGCACCTAAAGTCTCATAAAATCTGTACAAGTGTTACCAGTCTGAGTTCCTGGAAGGTAAAATCTGATCCTTAGATCAATAGTCTGAGTCTCTAAAAAAACAACCCCACCTTGGGATCCTGTGGTCTTACTGGTTATGATGTGGGAGGAGGTTGGCTCACCTCTTATCCGGTGCATAGGAAGTCGGCCCACAGGAGATTCTCACTAGGCGCAGCTACCTTTACAGGCTGTCATTGTACGGCGGCGACCGTATGAAGAGGACGCTCTGCGCCAGATGTTTTCAAGAATGGACCCGCTCAGCGCTGCCGGGATGAAGATAGAAGATGCCGCCTGAATGAAGATAGAAGACGCCACCTGGATGGATGAAGACCTCGCCACATGGATGTCTGGACTTCAAAAACTGTAAGTGGATCGTCGGGGGTTAGTGTTAGGTTTTTTAAACTTTTTTTAGGTGGGGTTTTTTTTTAGATTAGGGTTTGGACTATCTTAAAAGAGATAAATGCCCTTTTCAGGGCAATGAAAAAGAGCTGAATGCCCTTTTAAGGGCAATGCCCATACAAATGCCATTTTCAGGGCAATGGGTAGGTTAGGTTTTTGTTAGACTTAGGTTTTTTATTTTGGGGGTCTTTGTATTTTTTTACAGGGAACAGAGCTGATTTCTTTAGGGCAATGCCCTACAAAAGGCCCTTGTCGGGGTATCTGTGAATGTCAGTAGACAATACATATATATATAATAAGATAAAATAAGTATGCAAAAGAGTTCAGAAAGAAAATTAACTATAAACACTACAGGGGTCGAAAAGGGATCAATCTGCCTGCGAGAACACCAACCCATGATGCCCAGGCTGAAGCGTAACATTTTCTGGTGCTAGGGGCCCAAGATTCTCGAAGGAGAAGCTGAGCGTCTCTAGAAAGGCCCTCTGAAGACCAGAATCCCCTGAAATCTGCCAAACTAGAAGGGGAAGGTGCCCTTGGAGAATGAGGATCGCCTCTCGAGTCTGAGAGGAGGTCGGGCCGTCTGGGAAGAAGAAGAGGCGAAGACACAACCATCTCCAGAAGGAGAGGAAACCAAGGTTGCATCGGCCAAAAGGGGGTAATCAATGTCAGGGAACATTTGAACCTCCTGACCATCCAGAGAGTCCTTGTGATGAGAGTGAAGGGGGGGGATTCGGGGAATGCAAAAGCCACGAAATAAGGCCAAGTCTGAAGGAATGCATCTGAGGCCTCACTCCAGGGGTCCGGAAGCCAGCTGAAATAGCGAGGTAACTGGTGGTTGGTGCGGCAGGCAAAAAGGTCCACCAAAAAGGGGCCAAAGGACTTCTGAATTTTCAGAAAAATAGGGGAAGAAGACGCCAATCACTGGAGTCTCTACAAAAACAAGAGAACCAGTATGCGACAGAATTGGAATTTCCAGGAATATACTGGGCCTGGAGAGAGATGTTGCAGGAGGTACCGAACCTGAAAAGCTCTGAGGCAAGATATGAAAGCATCTTGGATTTCGTACCTCCCAGCCGGTTGATGTATTGGACCGCTGAGATGATGTCCATATGGAGGAGGATACAGAAATCCGTAAAGTGTTTGGAGAAAGAGCGAATGGCAAAAGAGCCCGCCCGAAGCTCCAAGCAGTTGATGTGAAATGTCTCTTCCTGAGGCGTCTAAGACCCCCCCTGTCGCATAAGACCCGAAGGCTGCTCCCCAGCCTAGGAGATTGGTATCCGAAAAGAACACAAAGTCCGACGAGGATCCGAAAATAGCCTTGTCGTTCCAGGATTCCATGTGCAGGAACCACCAGGACATCTCTGCACGAACTTCCTCGTTCAAGAAAATAATTTGATGGTAAGACCAGCATTCCCTGAAAGTTTGAATCTTCATTCTCTGCATGGCCTGGTAGTGAAGGGGATCTCAAATCTCTAATTTGATCTTGTCGATTTTCTCTTGAGGGAGCAGGAGATGACCTGAAGAGGAAACTCTACCTTTTGAGAGGGGATCAAGGCCGACTTCTGGGTGTTGATAACGAATTCTAGCCCTTGAAGAAGGAAAGTGGTAGTGTCTAAGTGATGAAGGAGGGAAGGTCGATCTTCTGCCATGAGGAGAATTTCGTCCAGATAAATGATAAGGCGAATGCCTTTGCCTCTGAGGGAGGCTATCACGGGTTTCAAAAGTTTGGTGAAACACCAGGGGATGAACTGAGGCCGAAAGGAAGGCAAGTAAATTGGTGTGCAAATCAATCTCCAATACGGAGAAGGTCTCTGAGCATGTGAATACCTTCCATTTTAAAATGGCGGTACACCACAAAGTAATTTAATTCTCTTAGGTTGATGACAGGGCGGAAGCCACCTGTCTTCTTCCTGACCAGGAAAAGGTTGCTGAAAAATCCCTTCTCCGGATCCGAAACTTCTTCTATAGCTCCTTTGAGAAGAAGGGACTGAACCTCTGAACGAATAAGGTCTGCACCAGTATTTGAAAGATTCAGAGGTCTTGGAAAGTATCTCTCGAAGGGAGGGCAGATGAAATCTAGTTTGAAGCCCCTTGCTGTTTGAGCAATCCATGGGTCCTGAGAAATCATATCCCACGCATGGGAAAAAAGGGACCTGGTGGCAGAGCTGGTCTGGGAAGGGCTGGTCTGGTCCCGATTGCTCATGCTCACGGAGGGAAGAGAGTTCTCTGAGGGTAAGCGGGGTCCTGTTGGAAGGCGACTGCTTGACTTTGCTGCACTATGAATTGTTGACGGCTGGGCAGACGACCCCTGAATCTGCCGGCCCTGCCAAAAACCCGATTAGAGGGGTTGAAGGCCTGTATCTTGTCTATGGAAGTAAAAGTGCAGACATAATGTCTCATGATCTCCAAAAAAGGTTCTCCAAAAAGAAGGCCTTTGGCCGAAGAACCTGCTTCCTCAACCGCAAGGACTGCCAGCCTAGAGTTAATCCTCAATAGGGTCGATCTCCTGTGCTCACTAGATATGGCCACATTGCCAAAGAAGCAGTACGCCTGAAAAGCCCATTCACGGATGGCGAAAGGATCCAAAGAAGAGCCAGACAAAGGGCCTCGTCAGCAAGGTGTAATATCTGGGCCAAAGGTCCCGAGATGTCCAGAAGTTTGTCCTGAACTCCCCTAAGAGCCTTGTCTATGCCCTTCCTGGGATGCTTTCCCTTCCTAGTGAGGAATGTGGCTAGTTTGGCTTCAAATTCAGGAGTTACAGATTCCCTACCAGGGAGGGAAGGTCTACGACTTTTCACCCGCAACTTATTGCAATCCTCACGATCAAGGGGTTTGCAGAGTGATTTTTGTAAAAAAACGGGAAAGAATGTGATTTCCAGTGGAGTTTACGCGAAACTGGAGGGTCGGAATTTGATGATGAAGATTCCTCTAAGTGAGGGGCGGGGTTGGGTGGGCTCTAAGACCTTCTCAAGAGGGGAAGAAGGAAAATTCTGTTTGAGGGCAAGAGCTATGGCCGAATTGATGTATGCAAATAAGTCCTCCTTAGATTGTGAAGTGGACGGGGAAGGGTCATTGACAGAGTCGGCAGACTCCATAGTAAAGCAAAGGAAAAAATATATATTTTATCTAAATGAAGAAAGAAAATAAAAATATATATATTTTTTACATATAAACAAATACCAAAAAATAAAATAAAAAATAAAAAGTTTTATTTTATTAAAGAGGAGAGGCAGGATTTGAACCCTGGTCTCTCAGCTTCCATACAGAAAATAATCAAATAAAGTTTATCAAAATCCAGAATAAAATATTTTGTAATGAGGCCCCATTACGAAAAAAGAAAAAAACTAAATAACACCTCATAAAACTATAATCCTAAAATTAATACCAAAAAAATTGTTACGGAAGAGATAAACTCTTTTAGGAAGAAGATGATTATATTATATGCAGGTGCAATCAACATTTCCTGATAAAGGCAGGAAGGAATTTGGGGAGGGCCTGTGAAGGCCTAAGGCGCCAAAAGTTTATATACTACCGCTACACTACCGATCCGGTATCGCTCCAAGCCGCGGATCACACATCCGACCGAATTGTGATAATTGCTGGTCAGATGCGTGTCCGCGAAGCTCCGAGCGACACCGGATCAGACCTCCAACAGGAGAGGCCACGGGCAAGTCACGTGATGACCGCAATGCAGTCCGGTGACTGGGATGGAGCAGTCGGATGGTAAGAGAGGCTGCTCCGATACGCGGCAAGCAATTCGTAAGCTGAAGGACAAAAATACAGAAAACCAACGATACTTGCTTAAAATATAGCTAACCTAATGACAATATTAAGTTAAAGCTTAACTTATACTAAAAGAACATTTTTGCTATAAAAGTGGGATAAAATATATAAGACATTCAATATTAGAAATGATATGAAATTAGTGAAAGTCTGCAGAAAATAATAGTATACTTAGAAAATAAACTTTTAAAATTAGAAAAATAAAATAAGAGAAAGAACCATATGTGACCTGCTGTCTTAGAAGCAGCAAAGAAAAGAGGAAGGACTTAATTTGTTCTGTACAGTTTATTACTCTGCTGTATTCTGATTGGTTGTATATTGGTTGCTATGTTATTTTTTCTTTCTATATGGTTTTCTTTGCTTCTGTTTGAATCAGTAAAGAATTATGCAAAATATGAAGCCTCCTGTCTTGCTATAAAATCTTATCATATTGCATTACACTTCTCCCAATAAGCTAATTCATAATGCCACCTGGCTAAACATTTGGATACTGACAGTAATAGTAGTGTTATAGGACAGGGCAGTTAGATTTAATTTAGGGTGGAAATTGCAGTGGCAGTTTGACTTAATGTGGAGGATCATTTATTTTCTTCATTCTACCTACAAGCTGTTGTGTTACAGTTAAAGGGACACTGAATCCAATTTTTTTTCTTTTGTGATTCAGATAGAGCATGACATTTTAAGCAACTTTCTAATTTACTCCTATTATCAAATTTTCTTCATTCTCTTGGTATCTTTATTTGAAATGCAAGAATGTAAGTTTAGATGCCGGCCCATTTTTTGTGAACAACCTGGGTTGTCCTTGCTGATTGGTGGATAAATTCATCCACCAATAAAAAAAGTGCTGTCCAGAGTACTGAACCAAAAAAAAAGCTTAGATGCCTTCTTTTTCAAAAAAAGATAGCACGAGAACGAAGAAAAATTGATAATAGGAGTAAATTAGAAAGTTGCTTAAAATCGCATGATCTATCTGAATCACAAAATAAATAATTTGGGTTCAGTGTCCCTTTAACAACTGTTAACTCTCCAAAACTGAGCTCCTTATTTTCCACCTTCTTCCAAAATCTCCACCCCCCTTGTCTCTATAACGGTTGATAACTCCATCACTACCCCAACCTCACATGCCCAATGTCTTGGGGTCACACTTGACTCAGATCTTTCTTTCACTCCTCACATTCAGTCCTTGGCTAAAGCCTGCCTCTTCCACCTTAAAAACATTGCTAAAATTATACATTTCCTTACACAAGACACAACTAAGATTTTAATCCACTCTCTTATCCTTTACCGCCTTGACTACTGCAACTCCATCCTCTCTGGTCTCCCTAGCTGCCGCTTAGCTCCTTTACAATCCATAATGAATGGCTCTGCCAGGCTCATCTTCCTTATAAGTCGCTCTTCATCTGCCAATCCCTTCACTGGCTTCCTCTTGCCTCCAGGATTAAAAACAAAATTCTCACTCTGACACACAAAGCCCTCAATTGCATTGCTCCCCCCTACATCTCAAACCTTGTCTCCAGATACTCTCCTTCCCATCCCCTTCGCTCTGCTCATGATCTCCTACTCTCCTCCACTCTTGTTACCTCCTCACATTCCCGTTTACAAGATTTCTCCAGACTGGCTCCCATCTTATGGAACTCTCTGCCTCGCTCCACAAGACTCTCTCCTAGTTTTAAAAGCTTTAAGTGCTCCCTGAAGACTCTACTATTTAGGGACGCATACAACCTACACTAACCTTCCTATATCCACTGCTATCCCCTTAAACCCCATAGCATGTAAGCCTATGAGCCCAGCTGTTTGTAGTTCACCTTCATAAGAGCCGACTACAACAGTGCAACTCTCGGCAGGACCCTCTACCCAATTGATCCCTGTAATTGTTTTTTATATACCACCTATGTTCATAGCGCTGCGGAACCTGTTGGCGCTCTACAAATACCTGACAATAATAATAAAAATAACTGTTGTAGGGTAGCTTCTACATGTCACTATCTCAAAGGGGTTTGCAGTATCATGGTGGCCTGTCCAACATAATAGCAACAGATATTAGATAATGTCACTGGTTATGTTATACTGGTTACAATAACAAACATTATATTTGTAGCTAGAAAGTTTTTGCAACTTGATTGTGATGGACAGTCACTTTATATACACAGGGCTGTTGCTATACTGTAACTCTATCACGGCCATTATGTTGCTCAAGCAGGATCTGTGGTCCTGTCAAAGTAGTGCTATCTTAACAGACAATATAATAAAGAAAGGTTTTGGAATGAGCAAAAACTACATAAATCAGTGTGTGATAATGAATGATATTTTTTTATTACACACAGAGACTCTAATCTGAATCTGAGATTTTCATGCTTAAGGCCTACATCCATTTATAACACGTTTATTTTAATGAAACATGCTTTGTAAACCACAACACTTTATTTGGCATCAGCATTTTTAGAACATTTTATTAGAAATATATTATATAGCATAATTAACCATTATGCAGATTTAAATTAGTATAACATATTTGACTATTTAAATATTTAACATTGAAACATAAGCACATTTTTTCAAAGTTCTAAAAAAATAACCGTATTACTTAGTTAAATAACTCTCAAAATATTGATGAGATTTAATATGGTGTAGTCTGCTGCCAGAAGTTTTTACAATAAATGTCAGTTTACATCTTCATGATTTTGAAAGCCGATACTGGCTCTGTATGTTGTCGATCAATGTTTCGAGGGGAGCAAAAGATGGGGTTTCCTGCCTCTTCTGAAGGTGATGTACAAAAAAAGGGTCTTGAATTGTAGTCTGCATCGGTTGGTCTTAAAGGCGGGGTTCTAACAGTTGAAAACTTAACAGCATTTCCTATAGAAAAAAATTTATATTATTTATACTTCATACTACATTTCATACATCTTATTCTCCAACAAACAGAATTTTGCTCATATGAAAGTGTAAACTGTAGATTTGCAAACGTTTCCAAGATACTAAGTGACATAACAAAAGGCTGTGATATCAAGCTGGAAGGAATGATTTCAGAATAGATTTCTTTATAGAAATTTTAAAGAAAGAGGGTTGATTCATAAGATTGACTTACAGTAGAGGAGGTAAGCACAACTATTAGAGAACAAAGGGATATGGGAACGCGCTAAAAGAAGCAATTGAGATAAGGTATAATATTATGAACAATATTGCGATATTCAGAGTAATTAGATATATAAAATATTTAATATATGAAATATTTATAGCAGTTAATAGTAATAAAAAATAGATGCTTCTTTTAGCACGTTCCCATATCCCTTTGTTCTCTATTATCCTTGGTAAGCTGTCAGGAGGTACACTTACTTTTTGGGAATAGCTTTTTGAGTTGAGTGAAGTATCGTTAACAATATTCTATCAGTAAGCACAACTATTGTAAGATGGTTCTAAAGGATTAATATTTTAGAAAGAAATAGAAATATAAGCAGAGTTAATGGACCTTGCGGTTCTTAAAGTGAAGGTAAACTTTGGTGAATGAAAGCCCGTTTAAAAACAGGGGAACTTTCATTCATCAAAGTTTACAAAGCAGCCGTTTTGTTAAAAAAATTAAAAACATTTCTTTTCACTGCTACAGCAGCTTCCCCCACCTAGAAATCCTCTTTTCACACGTCAGTAATGACTAATCCTGCTTCCTACAATCACAGCTTTCCCCCAGGGTAGTCATTGCCTGAGGCCATGCTGTGATTGGAGGAAGCCGGATGAATCATTCCTGACGTGTGAATAGAGGATTTCTAGGTGGGGAAAGCTGCTGTAGCAGTGAAAAGAAAAAAAAGGATTTTTTTTTTAACAAAACGGCTGCTTTGTAAACTTTGATAAATGAAAGTGCCCCTGTTTTTAATAGTATTTTAAAAAAAGGGCTTTCATTCACCAAAATTTACCTTCACTTTAACTGTGATGAAAATTATCCTAGCTTGTGACGGTATCATCTAGATTTTAAAAAAGACACAGAAACTATTTTGCTTTCTCTTTCTTTTACTACTCAATGCAACGTTTAAAGGTATATAATATTAAAGGAAAACATTACAACATAAAGGAAAACAAAAACCAAACATATTTAGCCAATGAAAAAGCTAGGTTAGAACTAACAGAATATAGAGACCAATCAGAATAGCGGTAGTGACCATAAACTGACCACTGAGCTCCCCAACCTCCTTTTTCGTTTTTGATGCTCATTAGAAAATAAAAATAAAAAGAGAAGAACTAAGTTCGAAGAGTTTAAAAAATTAAAAGGCCAAAATTCAAAAGCCAAAAAGAGAGAAAAAAAGGAACTTGTTGAAAACTTGACACATGAAGAAGTTGTTCCAGGAAAAGGAAAAAATTCTGCTGATTCTTTTACAACTCCCAACATGAAGAGCTCAAGAAGCAGATGACACAAAACCAGTTTGAAGAAGATCACTCTGTTTAGTTGGTAACTGAAATGAAAAAAGATTTATTAAATTCCATACAGGGTGGGGAAATGAAGAGGTGGGAAAATATTAGTCTCTGTCGGCTAGATTTAGAGTTTTGTCGGTAAGGACCCGCGTAGCTAACGCCGGCTTTTTTCTGGCCGCACCATAAAAATAACTCTGGTATTGAGAGTCCACATAAAGGCTGCGTTAGGCTCCAAAAAAGGAGCGTAGAGCATATTTAACGCAGCTTCAACTCTCGATACCAGAGTTGCTTACGCAAGCGGCCAGCCTCAAAAACGTGCTCGTGCACGATTCCCACATAGGAAACAATGGGGCTGTTTGAACTGAAAAAAAAACCTAACACCTGCAAAAAAGCCACGTTCAGCTCCTAACGCAGCCCCATTGTTTGCTATGCGTAAACACTTCCTACGTCTGCACCTAACACCCTAACATGTACCCCGAGTCTAAACACCCCTAACCTTACACTTATTAACCCCTATTCTGACGCCCCCACTATCGCTGACCCCTGCATATTATTATTAACCCCTAATCTACCGCTCCGGACACCGTCGCTACTTACATTATCCCTATGTACCCCTAATCTGCTGCCCTAACATCGCCGACCCCTATATTATATTTATTAACCCCTAATCTGCCCCCCACAACGTCGCCTCCACCTGCCTACACTTATTAACCCCTAATCTGCCGAGCGGACCTGAGCGCTACTATAATAAAGTTATTAACCCCTAATCCGCCTCACTAACCCTATAATAAATAGTATTAACCCCTAATCTGCCCTCCCTAACATCGCCGACACCTAACTTCAATTATTAACCCCTAATCTGCCGACCGGAGCTCACCACTATTCTAATAAATGTATTAACCCCTAAAGCTAAGTCTAACCCTAACACTAACACCCCCCTAATTAAATATAATTTACATCTAACGAAATTAATTAACTCTTATTAAATAAATTATTCCTATTTAAAGCTAAATACTTACCTGTAAAATAAATCCTAATATAGCTACAATATAAATTATAATTACATTGTAGCTATTTTAGGATTAATATTTATTTTACAGGCAACTTTGTAATTATTTTAACCAGGTACAATAGCTATTAAATAGTTAAGAACTATTTAATAGTTACCTAGTTAAAATAATTACAAAATTACCTGTCAAATAAATCCTAACCTAAGTTACAATTAAACCTAACACTATACTATCATTAAATTAATTAAATAAAATACCTACAATTACCTACAATTAAACCTAACACTACACTATCAATACATTAATTAAATACAATATCTACAAATAACTACAATGAAATAAACTAACTAAAGTACAAAAAATAAAAAAGAACTAAGTTACAAAAAATAAAAAAATATCTACAAACATAAGAAAAATATTACAACAATTTTAAACTAATTACACCTACTCTAAGCCCCCTAATAAAACAACAAAGCCCCCCAAAATAAAAAATGCCCTACCCTATTCTAAATTACTAAAGTTAAAAGCTCTTTTACCTTACCAGCCCTGAACAGGGCCCTTTGCGGGGCATGCCCCAAGAAGTTCAGCTCTTTTGCCTGTAAAAAAAACATACAATACCCCCCCCCAACATTACAACCCACCACCCACATACCCCTAATCTAACCCAAACCCCCCTTAAATAAACCTAACACTAAGCCCCTGAAGATCTTCCTACCTTATCTTCACCATACCAGGTTCACCGATTGGTCCTGAAGAGCTCCTCCGATGTCCTGATCCAAGCCCAAGCGGGGGGCTGAAGATGTCCATGATCCGGTAGAAGTCTTCATCCAAGCGGGGCAGAAGAGGTCTTCCATCCGATTGAAGTCTTCATCCAGGCGGCATCTTCTATCGACATCCACCTGGAACGGAGCGGCAGCATCCTGAAGACCTCCGACGCGGAACATCCATCCTGGCCGATGACTGAACGACGAATGACGGTTCCTTTAAATGACGTCATCCAAGATGGCGTCCCTCGAATTCCGATTGGCTGATTGGAATTAAGGTAGGAATATTCTGATTGGCTGATGGAATCAGCCAATCAGAATCAAGTTCAATCCGATTGGCTGATCCAATCAGCCAATCAGATTGAGCTCGCATTCTATTGGCTGTTCCGATCAGCCAATAGAATGCGAGCTAAATCTGATTGGCTGATTCCATCAGCCAATCAGAATATTCCTACCTTAATTCCGATTGGCTGATAGAATCCTATCAGCCAATCGGAATTCGAGGGACGCCATCTTGGATGACGTCATTTAAAGGAACCGTCATTCATCGTTCTGTCGTCGGCCAGGATGGATGTTCCGCGTCGGAGGTCTTCAGGATGCTGCCGCTCCGTTCCAGATGGATGTCGATAGAAGATGCCGCCTGGATGAAGACTTCAATCGGATGGAAGACCTCTTCTGCCCCGCTTGGATGAAGACTTCTACCGGATCATGGACATCTTCAGCCCCCCGCTTGGGCTTGGATCAGGACATCGGAGGAGCTCTTCAGGACCGATCGGTGAACCTGGTATGGTGAAGACAAGGTAGGAAGATCTTCAGATGCTTAGTGTTAGGTTTATTTAAGGGGGGTTTGGGTTAGATTAGGGGTATGTGGGTGGTGGGTTGTAATGTTGGGGGGGGGGTATTGTATGTTTTTTTTACAGGCAAAAGAGCTGAACTTCTTGGGGCATGCCCCGCAAAGGGCCCTGTTCACGGCTGGTAAGGTAAAAGAGCTTTGAACTTTAGTAATTTAGAATAGGGTAGGGCATTTTTTATTTTGGGGGGCTTTGTTGTTTTATTAGGGGGCTTAGAGTAGGTGTAATTAGTTTAAAATTGTTGTAATATTTTTCTTATGTTTGTAGATATTTTTTTATTTTTTGTAACTTAGTTCTTTTTTATTTTTTGTACTTTAGTTAGTTTATTTCATTGTAGTTATTTGTAGGTTTTGTATTTAATTAATGTATTGATAGTGTAGTGTTAGGTTTAATTGTAGGTAATTGTAGGTATTGTATTTAATTAATTTATTGATAGTGTAGTGTTAGGTTTAATTGTAGGTAATTGTAGGTATTTTATTTAATTAATTTAATGATAGCATAGTGTTAGGTTTAATTGTAACTTAGGTAAGGATTTATTTTACAGGTAATTTTGTAATTATTTTAACTAGGTAACTATTAAATAGTTCTTAACTATTTAATAGCTATTGTACCTGGTTAAAATAATTACAAAGTTGCCTGTAAAATAAATATTAATCCTAAAATAGCTACAATGTAATTATAATTTATATTGTAGCTATATTAGGATTTATTTTACAGGTAAGTATTTAGCTTTAAATAGGAATAATTTATTTAATAAGAGTTAATTAATTTCGTTAGATGTAAATTATATTTAACTTAGGGGGGTGTTAGTGTTAGGGTTAGACTTTAGGGGTTAATACATTTATTAGAATAGCGGTGAGCTCCGGTCGGCAGATTAGGGGTTAATAATTGAAGTTAGGTGTCGGCGATGTTAGGGAGGGCAGATTAGGGGTTAATACTATTTATTATAGGGTTAGTGAGGCGGATTAGGGGTTAATAACTTTATTATAATAGCGGTGCGGTCCGGTCGGCAGATTAGGGGTTAATAAGTGTAGGCAGGTGGAGGCGACGTTGTGGGGGGGCAGATTAGGGGTTAATAAATATAATATAGGGGTCGGCGGTGTTAGGGGCAGCAGATTAGGGGTACATAAGGATAACGTAGGTGGCGGCGCTTTGCGGTCGGCAGATTAGGGGTTAATAAGTGTAGGTAGCTGGCGGCGACATTGTGGGGGGCAGGTTAGGGGTTACTAAATATAATATAGGGGTCGGCGGTGTTAGGGGCAGCAGATTAGGGGTACATAAGGATAACGTAGTTGGTGGTCGGCAGATTAGGGGTTAAAAAAATTTAATCAAGTGTCGGCGATGTGGGGGGACCTCGGTTTAGGGGTACATAGGTAGTTTATGGGTGTTAGTGTACTTTAGAGTACAGTAGTTAAGAGCCTTATGAACCGGCGTTAGCCCAGAAAGCTCTTAACTACTGACTTTTTTCCTGCGGCTGGAGTTTTGTCGTTAGAGTTCTAACGCTCACTTCAGCCACGACTCTAAAAACCGGAGTTAGAAAAATCCCATTGAAAAGATAGGATACACAATTTACGTAAGGGGATCTGCGGTATGGAAAAGTCGCGGCTGAAAAGTGAGCGTTAGACCCTTTTTTGAGTGACTCCAAATACCAGAGTTAGCCTAAAACCAGCGTTAGGAGCCTCTAACGCTGGTTTTCACAGCTAACGCCAAACTCCAATTAATAAAATCTAGATTATACCGTCATAAACTTGGATAATAAGAATTAAAAAAATGAATCTGCTGCATTTAAAATTTCCTAAAAAGGATGAGATGCTTAGAAGCCGCAGATCATCTAAATCAGGGGTGACCAATAGGTAGATCGAGATCTACCAGTAGATTATGGTTGCCAGTATGGTTGCTAGGGATACCGCTTTAGCTACCGCAGTGTGTAAAGGGACGGGTCATTAAACAGTCTGATAGTCGGACATGAAAAGTGCTACAGGATTGGATCTTGAGGGACATTGATTTCAATCAACTAATGTAGATGATTTTTGAACAACAACACAATTGGCCTATCAAAAGCATGGTTGAGTGAGTACTCTTCCAATGGATATGACGCATTAGCGTATTTAGGTTTTGTGCTGCCCTAGGCACTCACAATTCTGCTGCCCCAACCAACCTCCATACCCCTAGGTTTTTGGCCATAATAATTTTTGGTCAGGGTGTAATGTGACTTTTTTTTAAGAAATGTTCACCAGGACTTGCAATGAATTTGCATACACCCAAGTAATATACATATATATATATATATATATATATATATATATATATATATATATATATATATATATATATAGTAGTAAACAATTTCCAGTTCAGCCCACCATGGCCAACTCGCCTGGGTGCAATAATATATCGTCAAATAGAAAACAAGAGAATGCACTCTCAGGACTTTTTTTAAAAAAAACAACAATTTAATGGAAAGTTAGGACAGAAATACAAACGTTTGAATCTCTACACAGCATCACACTCACCAATGACACCCAAGAGAACTGGTTATCAAAAATTAAATTACAAATTGACAAATACCAGAGTGATTTAATCACATTTAAAAACAAAAAACTGGATACTGTCAATAGTGATTACACGCAGGGAAAAGTGTACAAATGGCTGACCAACACACAGGGGAATCAGACCAGGAGGAGACACAGAACCAGACGGGTACACTTTGACACGGTAGATACGAGTGGGGAAGACTCCACTGATACCGATAAGAACCCCTCTGGCACTGTGTTTACTCCACCTGGTCAACATAGGCACCAGGATCAATTCTCCTCATATGAACCCAGATCACACTCAACACCTAGTCATTTTTTAGGGGTAACAACACGGTCTCGGGGAGGGGGAGGCATTACAGACCCCACATCAGGCGGGCGGGGTATCAGACACAGACCCCCCAGACGACCACGACAGAGGACATAATTGTTAATTTGAGTACACACACCTTGACTGACAGTGAACGCAAAGTACTCAATAAAGGTTTATCTTTTGTGCCGAGTACTTCAGTCTCTGAATTTGATCTTAAACTAGACCTTTACAAACTGAATAGATCCCTTAAGATTAAAGAATTTTTTCAAAACAAGGATTCGCCTTTACAAAAGCCCCACATTGAACTTAAATGCAAAGTACCCAGCTCTTTTGAACCCAGTAACAGCAGTCCAAGTACCAAAACATTTTTGAGGTTGATCACCCAGGACTTGGACACAGCCAGAAAAGACACATTATGGAAACATAATCTCTCAAGAGATGAATTAAAGGCTATTCAAACCCTCCAGAATGACTCCTCTATAGTCATAAGGCCCGCCGACAAGGGCGGGGCCATTGTTCTTTTAGATTATAGTGATTATAGAGAGGACATCCTGAAACAATTGTCAGACACTCAGACATATAAATTGTTAACTTCTGACCCTACTACATCATTTAAAACACAACTTGACTGATTGAATTGGGATTTGAACATGGGTACATAACTGAGCACATTCGTGACTTTTGCATCACTACATACCCTAAGATACCCATCTTGTATTCAATCCCCAAAATTCATAAAACATTAGACCACCCACCGGGCCGTCCTATTGTGTCAGCTAGGGAGTCACTCACCCAGCCTGCAGCACAATATGTGGATGTACTTTTACAGCCAGTGGTGAAGGAAACACGGTCTTATGTTATGGATACGAATGATTTCATTCGTAAAATACGGACTATTGATATCCAGCCAGACGATTTACTCGTCACTCTGGATGTCAACAGTCTGTATACCATCATACCCCATCTTGATGGACTTAAAGCCATACAAGAACACCTCACGGGTAACCCCCTATATGAGGGTCCCCCAGTAGAATTTCTATTGTCCCTCATTGAATTCTGTCTGTTTAAAAACTATTTTCGGTTCGAAAATAGTTTTTATTTGCAAACTGCTGGCACAGCCATGGGTTCCTCCATGGCCCCCTCGTACGCCAACATTTACATGTCACAATTTGAAAACATGTATCTGTGGAACACGCTGAATGTATCCATCATCTGTTATTACAGATACATAGATGACATTTTCTTGGTGTGGTGAGGGGGCCTGGAGGAACTCCATAAATGGTTTGATGTGTTTAATAACACTACCAACAACGTCAAGTTTAAGATGACAGTGGATACCCTATCCATTCACTTCTTGGACTTGACAGTTTTCAAGGATTCCAACAACTTAGGAACCACATTATATCATAAACCCACCGACCGCAACTCTATACTAAGGGCAGATAGTTGCCATCCCCCAGCCCTACTAAAAGGCATAGTAAAATCACAATGCATAAGAACAATGCGCAACAATTCTAATCCTGAAGCTGGGGTCTCCCAATTGAAAGGAGTGGGCGAGAGGTTCCAGAACAGGGGCTACAAGATCCCGATAATACAGGACGCTATGGAATCCGTTTCAATGCTAACACAGACGGAATTGATTATACCCAAACCCAAAAGGGACGCTAGTGATAAGCTCATTATGTCTACCACTTTTACTCCAGTGACAAAAAACATTGGCCAGATTCTCCGACAGCACTGGCCAATTATGTCTTCAGACCCAAAACTCACATTTACTCATAATCTACGACCTATGGTTGGGTTTAAGAGGGGAACCAATCTCAAAGATCTTCTGGTGAAAACGGATCCCAAACAATGTTATTCGACTGGGAAGAAAAGGAATATAAAGGGTTCCTATCGCTGTTTGGGCTGCACAACGTGTAATGGCCTAGTGGGTACTAAAGTTTTCCATCACCCACACACCAACCGAACATTTTCTATTTGACACTCCATAACGTGTACCACCACTCACGTTATATATTTATTGTTTTGTCCATGTTCCTGTTTCTACATAGGGAAGACCTCTGGCACACTCCGTGAGCGTATGGCCAATCACCACCACGCCATAAGGACAGCACTTAAAAACAGTGATTCCGAACAGCCAGTGGCGCGACATTGCGCTAACAAGGGACACTCAGTGTCTTCCATCCGCTACATTCTAATAGACCACATACCCCCATTGGATCGGGGGGGGCGACCGGAACAAGCAACTCCTGAAACGAGAGGCCCAGTGGATGTTCAGATTAGGCACAATACAGCCAGGTGGCCTGAACACCATGCCGGACTTTAAGAGCATTATGTGATCAACAACTGGGGTGCTACATACTTGGGGTATGCCAGGTGGACATTGTGGCTCCGTTTTGGCACACATTCCATTCTCCCCTAGCTGTAGGGGAAGGTGTTGTGCGCCTAACGGCATGGTTTAGGGGGGACATCTGTCTCCACCTTCTCCGTGGAAGCCTGGTCCGCTGGGAGCCATTACCCATTGTTTTAATATGCACCACCAGTCCTAAAAACGGACATAAAAAATTACCACATCCACTTGGATAAATCCCAGAGGTGGATAGTATCCACATGAGCTACATGTCCTTTTGACCATTACCATAATTACCTCTTTTTGCAGATCCCCGTTTGTTTTGCAATTATACTTGAGGATAGAATTTTAAAATAAGGTTTCCTTCCTTATATGACTTTGTGCATAGTCATTTACATCCACATTTGGCCGATGCAAGCTATAACCCTTTAATGGCCAAATTGAATTCATATGAAAATGGTGCCCCAGCGTTATAGCAGCCTAACAGCACAGCCCTACAATACTACATATATTCCTTTCCCTGTATACTGCTCCCATTCGATATATCTATTTGTTTGCACATACATTGTAGCAGCACACATGCCAAACGTCATTCTGTTTTAATACACTGGCGATACATTGTAAGTCACAGCACCCATATCTGCAACATTATATTTGCTTCTCATTTACAACTTGCCATTCCAATCACATGTACTGTTATATGGTCCAACTTCTATTTTATTATTTTTTTAATGATTATTTTTAAATATGCGATATGATCGTATACAGCTTGATTGTACGCTATTTCTGACACTGAGAAAATTGTTGTCCCATTCAGCTGGCACACCATTATAAATTTCACATAAGTTATGGCACTTTTGGGTAATCCGGATTGTATATGATTACCATGGTTACTGTCTCCATGCCGACTGGATGCAGTAACATTTGACAATGTATATTTATCACAAATTTTCAGGCACTTATGATAATGTGGCACATTTTTGCTATAAGAAGTCCTCTACATTAGTATGTCACTCAAATACGTTTAAAATGCATAACTTCATCATTAATTTTACGTTTGTTTATTGAATCCGCAAACCGGAAGTGAGGTAACACAACTTCCGGTTTCGGATAGCACTGTGGAACGCAAGATGCGTTCCAAACTCAAAAAATTGGCGCACTTTTCCTTTGGAGAGACACTCAGGTTGATGTGATGTAATTGATATGTAACACTATAAATGAGTTGAATTTTGTTTGTTTTGTATGCTGATGAAGGGGTTGTGAACCCCGAAAACGTTCCATTAAATTGTTTTTTTTTTAAAAAGTCCTGAGAGTGCATTCTCTTGTTTTCTATATATATATATATATATATATATATATATATATATATATATATATATATATATATATATATATATATATATATATAAATATATATATATATATATATATATATATATAATTATATATATATATATATATATATATATATATATATATATATATAATGCGATAGAGAGCACTCTCACTTTCAAAGTCCATCAGTGCCAGGGTGCCAGCAGTAAGTATACAAGATGAAGGAAGGCACTCACTGGTCTTTTCATCAAAAGTTTATTTAATCAAGCGTGACGTTTCGGGGACACACTCCCCTTCCTCAGACAAACACAAACCAACAACAACTGAAAATATATAGCCAAACACACCCCTCCCCCAGTGAAATTGTGCCAAAATGGTTACCATAGTGATCCTCAACAACAGAGAAATCCTTAGTGAATTCCACATATAATACAAGTGTTATCAGATGCTCATCATAAAAGCAGTACATGATAAGTAAACATGTCAGAAACATATAGTGGATATCCAAAGAGAGCACATACCAAACATACTCATATATGTGACATAGTGAAATATATTACAAGTGCAAAATAATTAAAAATCTACATGTGTAGCAAATACCAATGTGTCCCCTAACACATATTCTTAATAGATGTGTATTGTGTAGTGTTGTGAAATGTACACTTTTATACATTGTGCACTTGTGGTCATTTTATAAAGCCAGCCTAATGGACACAGATCAGATTAAGTAATAAATAAGAAACAACCATCATTAGGGCAAAACATGATCTAACAGGAACAACACACATTAACAAATATGCCAAACCTTAATTCTGTAATCAGGAATACAGCAAGGGTTAAATCATGGTCTATAACGGTTAAATCCTACGTGACAACATAGCCACCTCTACAAGTGTATAAGACAGTTATAGTCATACATATGGGAATTCTATATACAAAGTAAGGATTATGTACCTGATAGTTAATAAGATCTGGAATGGCGAACCATGTGTCCTAGATGCACACACCACTCGGCTCAGTGTGTTGACGTCATCCAGCCGACCTAGCCTCACAGAGTAAATGGTTGCCAAGGCAACTGTATATTTACTGTATATACTGTATATTTATCTTCATTATTTATATTCATGATATTCACTCATTTACTTATTTGTCATCATCAGTTATGCTGTTCTGCTTCTTTATCTATTTATTTTGGGCACACTTTATCTATGTATTTATTTTAGGTGTATTCTGTTTAGCAGTTACTTTTTATGGATCAGCTGTTATGATAGTATTCTCTGACCGGTCTGGGATGTGTACTAATATATAATCTGTGCAGTTAGCAGCACGTGAACAAAGTTATTTCACACTGGAGAGTGGTAACTATTTATTATATACTTGGTCGCTTGCCAAGGCATCTGGCCGGCAATATGATTCCCTAACTTGTATATTGCCACTCGCCATAGCTGCGTACCGTTGCCTTGGCAACCATTTACTCTGTGAGGCTAGGTCAGCTGGATGACGTCAACACACTGAGCCGAGTGGTGTGTGCGTCTAGGACACATGGTTCGCCATTCCAGATCTTATTAACTATCAGGTACATAATCCTTACTTTGTATATAGAATTCCCATATGTATGACTATAACTGTCTTATACACTTGTAGAGGTGGCTATGTTGTCACTTAGGATTTAACCGTTATAGACCATGATTTAACCCTTGCTGTATTCCTGATTACAGAATTAAGGTTTGGCGATTTTGTTAATGTGTGTTGTTCCTGTTAGATCATGTTTTGCCCTAATGATGGTTGTTTCTTATTTATTACTTAATCTGATCTGTGTCCATTAGGCTGGTTTTATAAAATGACCACAAGTGCACAATGTATAAAAGTGTACATTTCACAACACTACACAATACACATCTATTAAGAATATGTGTTAGGGGACACATTGGTATTTGCTACACATGTAGATTTTTAATTATTTTGCACTTGTAATATATTTCACTATGTCACATATATGAGTATGTTTGGTATGTGCTCTCTTTGGATATCCACTATCTGTTTCTGATATGTTTACTTATCATGTACTGCTTTTATGATGAGCATCTGATAACACTTGTATTATATGTGGAATTCACTAAGGATTTCTCTGTTGTTGATGATCACTATGGTAACCATTTTGGCACAATTTCACTGGGGGAGGGGTTTGTTTGGCTATATATTTTCAGTTGTTGTTGGTTTGTGTTTGTCTGAGGAAGGGGAGTGTCCCCCCGAAACGTCACGCTTGATTAAATAAACTTTTGATGAAAAGACCAGTGAGTGCCTTCCTTCATCTTGTGTATATATATATATATATATATATATATATATATATATATATATACATATATACACAGCATATATATATATATACAGTAAATATATATAAATATATATATATATATATTTATATATATATATATATATATTGTTTTATATATATACTGTATGTATATTAGCCCTCACTGAAACTTGGCTTTCCTCCTCTAACACAACTGCTGTAGCCTCTCTGTCCTATGGTGGCCTGCACTTCAGTCACACACCCAGGCCTGGAGACAAACAAAGAGGAGGAGTAGGAATTTTCCTGTCTCCACACAGTACCTTTCACTGCATTCCTTCCCCCCCCCCCTCTCTTTCCTTCTCATCTTTTGAAGTTCACGCTATCCGCCTCTTCTCCCCTATAGCTCTTCGTGTTGCAGTTATCTATCGGCCCCCTGGCCCAGCATCAAAATTTTTTGGACCACTTTGAACTCTGGCTTCCACATTTTCTATCTTGTAATGTCCCTTCTCTCATCTTAGGGGACTTCAACATACCCCTTGCTAAGCCTAACACACCTGCTGCCTCTAAACTTCTATCCCTTACCACCTCTTTAGGCCTGTCTCAGTGGACAACATCTCCAACACATTGTTAAGGCAACTCCATAGACCTGGTCTTCAAAAATCTCTGTGCTGTTTCCAACTCCCTTAACTTCCCCTTTCCTCTCTCTGACCACCATCTAACTTTCTCTCTTACTCTACCTGCTACATCTTTGCAAGCCCCCCAAAAACTGCTAACTTACAGGAATTTAAATGACTTGGATCTCACAGACTTTTCCACTCAACTGAGTCCTCTGCTCTCTGACATTTCATCCCTCTCTTGTCCAAACCTCGTGACTCTACAGTATAATTCGGCACTAAAATCAACACTTGACAAAACTGCACCCTCCACTCTTTGACGTACATCAATCACTCAACGGCAACCATGGCACACTAAGCAGACCAGATATCTTCAGCGATGCTCACGGGCTGCTGAACACCTGTGCTGATTTCCAACATTATAAATTCACCCTTAAGTCCTACAACTCTGTGCTCATCCTGGCCAAACAAGTCTATTTCTCCTCCCTTGTGTCATCTCACGCATCCAACCCCAGAAAACTGTTCTCAACCTTTAACTCCCTTCTACGTCCACCTGCCCCCCGCCCACTACCAACCTCATTGCTCAAATTATTGCTGATCACTTCAAAAATAAAATTGACACCATTAGAAAAGAGATCTGCACCTCACACCCCTCAGACCCAGCAATCCTACCCACCCCTTCTATTAACAAAATCTATGCTACTTCCCTCCTGTAACAGAGGAAGAAGTCTCTGCACTCCTATCCTTGGCTCATCTCACAACCTGCCCTCTTGGCCCTATTCCTTCACAACTTATTCCCTCTCTCTCTGCTTCACTAACCCCTACCCTAACTCATCTCTTTAACCAATCTCTCACCGCTGGCACATTTCCTGACACATTCAAGCATGCATCAATCATACCAATCCTAAAAAAGCCCTCGCTTGACACCTCCACGCCTTCTAACTATCGACCAGTCTCCTTACTTCCCTTTGCTTCAAAATTATTGGAACGACTAGTCTATAATCGGCTAACTCAATTTCTCACAACTAACTCCTTACTTGATCCACTACAATCTGGTTTCCACCCTAAACACTCAACAGAAACCGCTCTTGCTAAAGTAACAAATGACCTGTTATCAGCTAAAGCAAAAGGCCATTACTCCTTACTAATTCTTCTTGACCTGTATGCAGCTTTTGACACAGTTGACCATCCTCTCCTCCTAAAAATACTACATTCATTTGGCATCCGCGACACAGCCCTCTCCTGGTTTGCATCATATCTTTCAAACCACTCGTTTTCAGTTTCCTTTAACAACATATCTTGTGATCCTATGCCTCTCTCAGTTGGTGTACCGCAAGGCTCTGTCTTGAGCCCCTTGCTTTTCTCTCTTTATACATCTTGCCTTGAAAAACGTATAGCCTCCTTTGGATTCCATTACCACTTATATGCTGATGATACCCAAATCTATCTTTCCTCTCCTGATATCTCTCCCTCTTTACTCAACCAGATTTCTGACTGCCTCTCTGCAATTTTCTCTTGGATGTCTTCACACTACCTCCAACTCAATCTGTCCAAAACTGAGCTGTTTCTTATCCCCCCTCTTCAAGACACCCAACACCTGACATTTCTCTGATGGTTGGAGACTATATTCTCAACAACTCACTCCAGGTCCGCAGTCTTGGGGTCACACTAGACTCAGAACTCACATTCAACCCACATATACAAGCGCTTACCAAATCCTGCCGTTCACACCTACGCAACATTTCCAGAATTCGTCCCTTCCTTACTCAAAAAAACTACAAAAATACTTATTCATTCCCTCATTTTGTCACGCATTAATTATTGCAATCTACTCCTAAATGGCCTTCCAAAACACTGCCTCTCCTCCCTCCAATCTATTATGAATGCTTCTGCTAGACTCATCCACCTAAGTCGACGATCTACATCAGCTGCTCCGCTCTGCCAGTCTCTACACTGGCTCCCCATACACTCCAGAATACAATTTAAAGTATTAACCCTAACCTACAAAGCACTCAACAGTCTAACTCCCAACTATATTTCCTCTCTCATCGTGAAATATTCCCCATCCCGTCCTCTTCGATCAACCTCTGACCTACATCTCTACACTCCTGTTATCTCTATGTCCCACTCCCGCCTCCAAGACTTCGCATGTGCTACTCCTGTCCTCTGGAACTCTCTACACCGCTCCATTAGACTGTCTCCAACATTGTATAGCTTCAGAAGCTCGTTGAAAACTCACCTATTCAGAGAGGCTAACCATCTCTCCTCCATCCCTCATCCGTACCAAACTAATACATGCACATGAACTGCCTGACTCACTGCTGCAAATACAACCGATGTAACAAGCTACCCCAACCTTATGTCTCTGCACCCTAAACCTATAGACTGTGAGCTCTCCGGAGCAGGGCCCTCTTCCTCCTGTACTAGATTTGTTTTGTTTTGTTATGTTTTGTATTTTATCACAAATCTTTGTCATTGTATACCCCTATCACCATACCCAGCACTACGGAATTTGGTGACGCTATACAAATAAATGATAATAATAATAATATACACATATATATATATATATATACACACAGTATATATGCACATACATATATACACATATATATATTTATATATATATATATATATATATATACACACACAAAGGGATTTGTTTGGGAAAAATCATTTTGCAAGCGCTGTTGTCTTATTCTGTTTTTTACAGACTGCACCCCTTCAGTAATGTCTCACCCATTTTTAATGCTTTAGTGCATAATTCCCTCCTTTAAAGGAAAGAATGTGACTGTAATTAAATGAAGACCAAAAACTTCAGATCTCTTGGGAGCAGAGCCGTGCCAGCTGTATTGATTGATTCAAAGGAAGGGCGTTATGCACTCAAGCAGAACCTTAATAACAAACTCTGTGGCGAAGCACTTCTCTTAGCCGGGTTAGCCCCAACACCCGAACTGAAAGTAAGAAATGACTGCAGATACATGCGTGGGAAAATCAGCCTCAGGAAACATTGCATACACAGTTAAAAAGCAGTGTGCTGTTTGCAGCCTCTGTTCTCTATCTGCCTATATGAATCTTTTAGCTGCTAAGCAAGGGAACATTGCTAACAGCACTTACGGCTCTGCTTGTCTTTCAATCCGGATCCGGTGTGCTTTTAGGTGGTGCTGTTCACAAAGTGGTGTGGAGTGCTGTTTGGCATAATGGGAACTGTAGTTTGCATCCGCAACTAATTGAGAAAAATAATTACTGCATGCTGCACCCCTGGAAGTTCTGCCACTGGGCAGAAGACTTCCCGGGCTTTTGAAGGAGCTATTGAGGCTCCAAAATGTGCCGCCCCTCCCAAGCTGCCTCCCTAGGCACGTGCCTTGTGTGCCTAGGTGGTAATACGCCCCTGATATGACAGTAAAGTATAGTTAGGTGGGTAAGCATCAATAGATAGGAAAATTTAAGGTGGAGGCTGCTGTGCTATGCTAAAGAAGAAGTCTGATTGACGTCTGGCAAATGAACGTGTTGACCCGGTAAGAAATAGTCTGCATAGCGCGCTATCAAAATTTATTTGTGTAAGCCTCACTGGGTAAAATCAGGCCAAGCCCGTGGCGCAAAGTAAAGGGGGTCAGTGGCAGTAATTTGAATGCATTGTTTCGTAACATAGCACAAGGAGTTGCTCCTGTTAACCCAGTGCTACTTTTGTCTTCAGAATGAATCTGTTGTGTCTTTATGCTTTTGCACAGCCATGTGTTGCTAAATCATTCAACCTTAAAGAGATGACACTTTTTTTTCATGATTCAGATATAGAACATGCAAATTTAAACAACTTTCTAATTTACTCCTGTTATCAATTTTTCTTCATTCTCTTGGTTTCTTTATTTGAAAAAAGTAGGGATGTAAAGCTTAGGAGCCGGACCATTTTTAGTGCGTAGATCTCGTTGAGCTGGTCATTTGAAAATTAGGTCCCAACAGAAAAAAGTGTTGGCACCCCTTATCTAAATGGAGTGAACTGAAAACGATCAATCTATGCCAGGTTATTTCATAACACATTTAACCCACCTTGCTATAGTGGTGGAAGAAACAGTAGCATAAGGAGATATGAAAGAAATAAGAAATTGAGGGTTAGAAGAAAGTCTGAAAGAAGAGGTTTTAGATTCATATTCTTTAATGCATTTCACAACACATTCGTTCAAGCGTTAAAACCGATAGAAGCATTTTTTGCGCTCAGAGATTCATGCTCGTATTATGAGTTGAAGGTAAAATGTTCTGCACATAGCAGAATGTTATATTTATTCTTAAAGAGATATTTT